>NC_088406.1:6069024-6079024 GCF_034236695.1 Oncorhynchus nerka
CTCTCGCTCTCTCTCGCTCTCTCTCGCTCTCTTGCTCTCTCTCTCGCTCTCTCTCTCTCTCTGAGATGTAGTGCGCTGCCTACCCATAGCTCTCTGCGTCCTCCCCAAACAGGACGGGTAGCCTACTCTCATCAGAGATGTCTCTGAAACCTTGAATAAGGTTTTTAAATTTGTGGAAATGTTTTATGTTTTTGACATTTTGTCAGGAAACGCATCTCCGTCTCAGGTTCTGCTGTGGTGCAGTGGTTGCACAGCCTTTCCTCTACAGGGAGCCAGGTTTTCCTGTGTCTACCCTTCTCAATGGCAAGGCTGTGCTCACTGAACCTGTACATAGTACTCTGTTAGGACAGTACTCTGCGTTAGGACAGTACTCTACGTTAGGACAGTACTCTGTTAGGACAGTACTCTGTTAGGACAGTACTCTGTTAGGACAGTACTCTGTTAGGACAGTACTCTACATTAGGACAGTACTCTACGTTAGGACAGTACTCTGTTAGGACAGTACTCTACGTTAGGACAGAGTACTGTCCTAACGTAGAGTACTGTCCTAACGTAGAGTACTGTCCTAACATAGAGTTACTGTCCTAACATAGTTACTGTCCTAACATAGAGTTACTGTCCCAACAGAGTATACTGTCCCAACAGAGTATACTGTCCCAACAGAGTATACTGTCCCAACAGAGTATACTGTCCTAACATAAAGTACTGTCCTAACATAAAGTACTGTCCCAACAGAGTATACTGTCCCAACAGAGTATACTGTCCCAACAGAGTATACTGTCCCAACAGAGTATACTGTCCCAACAGAGTATACTGTCCCAACAGAGTATACTGTCCTAACAGAGTATACTGTCCCAACAGAGTATACTGTCCTAACATAAAGTACTGTCCTAACATAAAGTACTGTCCTAACAGAGTACTGTCCCAACAGAGTACTGTCCCAACAGGACTACCTACTCTGTTAGGTCTGGACTTATAAATGTCCAGAAAAGCAAAACATTTTGTCCATTAAAATAACTAAATAAATACAATTGTAAATAGATTAAATTGTTCAGAAACAGAAGACAGACACTGGACAGAGGATCTCTGGCTAGAAGGACAGCATCCCGGAGTCGGCTCTTCACTGTTGACGTTGAGACTGGACAGAGGCTCTCTGCCTAGAAGGCCAGCATCCCGGAGTCGGCTCTTCACTGTTGATGTTGAGACTGGACAGAGGCTCTCTGCCTAGAAGGCCAGCATCCCGGAGTCACCTCTTCACTGTTGATGTTGAGACTGGTGTTTTGCGGGTCCTATTTAATGAAGCTGCCAGTTGAGGACCTGTGAGGCATCTGTTTCTCAAACTAGACACTCTAATGTACTTGTCCTCTTGCTCAGTTGTGCACCGGGGCCTCCCACTCCTCTTTCTATTCTGGTTAGTGGCAGTTTGCTCTGTTCTGTGAAGGGAGTAGTACACTGTGAAGGGAGTAGTACACTGTGAATGGGAGTAGTACACTGTGAAGGGAGTAGTACACTGTGAAGGGAGTAGTACACTGTGAATGGAGTAGTACACTGTGAAGGGAGTAGTACACTGTGAAGGGAGTAGTACACTATGAAGGGAGTAGTACACGAGATCTTCGGTTTCTTGGCAATTTATTTTATGGAATAGCCTTCCTTTCTCAGAACAAGAATAGACTGATGAGTTGCAGAAAGTTATTTGTTTCTGGATGTTTTGAACCTGTAATCGAACCCACAAATGCTGATGCTCCAGATACTCAACTAGTCTAAAGAAGGACAGTTTTATTGCTTCTTTAATCAGGACAAGAGTTTTCAGCTGTGCTAAAATAATTGCAAAATGGTTTTCTAATGATCAATTAGCCATTTAAAATGATAAACTTGGATTAACTAACACAGCGTACCATTGGAACACAGGAGTGATGGTTGCTGATAATGGGCCTATGTACAGTTGAAGTCGGAAGTTTACATACACTTAGGTTAGAGTCATTAAAACTTGTTTTGCAACCACTCCACAAATGTCCTGTTACTTTGTTCATGACACAGGTCATTTTTCCAACAATTGTTTACAGACAGATAATTTCACTTATAATTCACTGTATCACAATTCCAGGGGTCAGAAGTTTACATACACTAAGGTGACCGTGCCTTTAAACAGCTTGGAAAATTCCAGAAAATGATGTCATGGCTTTAGAAGCTTCTGATAGGCTAATTGACATCATTTGAGTCAATTGGAGGTGTACCTGTGGATGTATTTCAAGGCCTACCTTCAAACTCAGTGCCTCTTGACATCATGGGAAAATCAAAAGAAATCAGCCAAGACGTCAGAAAACAATTGTGGACCTCCACAAGTCTGGTTCATCCCTGGGAGCAATTTCCAAACGCCTGAAGGTACCACGTTCATCTGTACGAACAATAGTACGCAAGTATAAACACCATGGGACCACGCAGCCATCATACCGCTCAGGAAGGAGACGCGTTCTGTCTCCTAGAGATGAACGTGCTTTGGTGCGAAAAGTGCAAATCAGTCCCAGAACAACAGCAAAGGACCTTGTGAAGATGCTGGAGGAAACAGGTGCAAAAGTATCTATATCCACAGTAAAACGAGTCCTATATCGACATAACCTGAAAGGCCACTCAGCAAGGAAGAAGCCACTAATCGGTTCTAAACAGCACATGGGGACAAAGATCATACTTTTTGGAGAAATGTCCTCTGGTCTGATGAAACAAAAATAGAACTGTTTGGCAATAATGACCATCGTTATGTTTGGAGGAAAAAGGGGGATGCTTGCAAGCTGAAGAACACCATCCCAACCATGAAGCACGGGGGTGGCAGCATCATGTTGTAGGGGTGCTTTTCTGCAGGAAGGCCTGGTGCACTTTACAAAATAGATGGCATCGTGAGGTATGAAAATGATGTGGATATATTGAAGCAACATCTCAAGACATCAGTCAGGAAGTTAAAGCTTGGTCGCAAATGGGTCTTCCAAATGGACAATGACCCCAAGCATACTTCCAAAGTTGTGGCAAAATGGCTTAAGGACAACAAAGTCAAGGTATTGAAGAGGCCATCACAAAGCCCTGACCTCAATCCCATAGAAAAATAGTGGTCAGAGCTGAAAAAGTGTGTGTGAGCAAGGCCTACAAACCTGACTCAGTTACACCAGCTCTGTCAGGAGGAAATGGGCCAAAATTCACCCAACTTATTGCGGGAAGCTTGTGGAAGGCCACCTGAAACGTTTGACCCAAGTAAAACAATTTCAAGGCAATGCTACCAAATACTAATTGAGTGTATGTAAACTTCTGACCCACTGGGAATGTGATGAAGGAAATGAAACAATCAGCCGGTTTCCAACTGCAATAGTCATTTACAACATGAACAATAATCTAGACTGTATTTTTGATCTATTTGAAGTGACATAAAAGAAATGTGCTTTTCTTTAAAAAAAACACGGACGTTTCTAAGTGACCCCAAACTTGTTTCGTACAGTGTGTGTAAATGCATTCAAATATATACGTTTAAAAGCTATATCAAAGCCTAATCCTGTGTACTTGGACCCATCCAGGTACGTAGGGGACATGTTAGCGTGGCTGCACCAAGCCACCGCATCAGAGAAGGAGCATCTGGAGGCCCTGCTAAAACAGGTCACAGCACGAGGTAACCCCTCACACAATCCCTACGGCAACGACCGCTTGATCTCCTCTAATCCTAACCTTTGTGTAGGTAGTTAATTCTCTCGTGTGTCTTGTCTGCGTCTTCCCTTTAGCACCAGGAGTGGATGAGACCATGCAAGAGGTGGTGGGACACATCACTGAGGGAGTCTGCAGACCTCTTAAAGTAAGACTCTCCAACCCAGTGTGTTTGTTGTGTGTACATTTCCGTTTGTGTCAGTCGACTGTATTTGACTGTAGAACTAATAAAATGAAGAAATACTACTGGATAGACTCTGTCCTGGGATAAATACAACTGGATAGACTGACTGTCCTGGGATAAATACTACTGGATAGACTGACTGTCCTGGGATAAATACGACTGGATAGACTGACTGTCCTGGGATATATACTACTGGATAGACATTCTGTCCTGGGATAAATACGACTGGATAGACTGACTGTCCTGGGATAAATACTACTGGATAGACTGACTGTCCTGGGATAAATACTACTGGATAGACTGACTGTCCTGGGATAAATACGACTGGATATACATTCTGTCCTGGGATAAATACTACTGGATAGACTGACTGTCCTGGGATAAATACTACTGGATAGACATTCTGTCCTGGGATAAATACTACTGGATAGACATTCTGTCCTGGGAAATATACTACTGGATAGACATTCTGTCCTGGAATAAATACTACTGGATAGACTGACTGTCCTGGGATAAATACTACTGGATAGACATTCTGTCCTGGGATAAATACTACTGGATAGACATTCTGTCCTGGGATAAATACTACTGGATAGACATTCTGTCCTGGGATAAATACTACTGGATAGACATTCTGTCCTGGGAAATATACTACTGGATAGACATTCTGTCCTGGAATAAATACTACTGGATAGACTGACTGTCCTGGGATAAATACTACTGGATAGACTGACTGTCCTGGAATAAATACTACTGGAAAGACATTCTGTCCTGGGATAAATACTACTGGATAGACATTCTGTCCTGGGATAAATACTACTGGATAGACATTCTGTCCTGGGAAATATACTACTGGATAGACTGACTGTCCTGGGATGAATACTACTGGATAGACATTCTGTCCTGGGAAATATACTACTGGATAGACTGACTGTCCTGGGATATATACTACTGGATAGACATTCTGTCCTGGGATATATACTACTGGATAGACTGACTGTCCTGGGATAAATACTACTGGATAGACTGACTGTCCTGGGATAAATACTACTGGATAGCCTGACTGTCCTGGGATAAATACTACTGGAAAGACTGACTGTCCTGGGATATATACTACTGGATAGACTGACTGTCCTGGGATAAATACTACTGGATAGACATTCTGTCCTGGGATATATACTACTGGATAGACATTCTGTCCTGGGATAAATACTACTGGATAGACATTCTGTCCTGGGATATATACTACTGGATAGACATTCTGTCCTGGGATAAATACTACTGGATAGACTGACTGTCCTGGAATAAATACTACTGGATAGACATTCTGTCCTGGGATAAATACTACTGGATAGACATTCTGTCCTGGGATAAATACTACTGGATAGACATTCTGTCCTGGGATAAATACTACTGGATAGACATTCTGTCCTGGGATAAATACTACTGGATAGACATTCTGTCCTGGGATAAATACTACTGGATAGACATTCTGTCCTGGGATAAATACTACTGGATAGACATTCTGTCCTGGGATAAATACTACTGGATAGACATTCTGTCCTGGGATAAATACTACTGGATAGACATTCTGTCCTGGGATATATACTACTGGATAGACATTCTGTCCTGGGATAAATACTACTGGATAGACATTCTGTCCTGGGATATATACTACTGGATAGATTGACTGTCCTGGGATATATACTACTGGATAGACTGACTGTCCTGGAATAAATACTACTGGATAGACATTCTGTCCTGGGATAAATACTACTGGATAGACATTCTGTCCTGGGATAAATACTACTGGATAGACATTCTGTCCTGGGATATATACTACTGGATAGACTGACTGTCCTTGGATAAATACTACTGGATAGACTCTGTCCTGGGATAAATACTACTGGATAGACTCTGTCCTGGGATAAATACTACTGGATAGACTCTGTCCTGGGATAAATACTACTGGATAGACTCTGTCCTGGGATAAATACTACTGGATAGACTGACTGTCCTGGGATAAATACTACTGGATAGACTGACTGTCCTGGGATAAATACTACTGGATAGACTGACTGTCCTGGGATAAATACTACTGGATAGACATTCTGTCCTGGGATAAATACTACTGGATAGACTCTGTCCTGGGATAAATACTACTGGATAGACTCTGTCCTGGGATAAATACTACTGGATAGACTCTGTCCTGGGATAAATACTACTGGATAGACTGACTGTCCTGGGATAAATACTACTGGATAGACTGACTGTCCTGGGATAAATACTACTGGATAGACTGACTGTCCTGGGATAAATACTACTGGATAGACATTCTGTCCTGGGATAAATACTACTGGATAGACATTCTGTCCTGGGATAAATACTACTGGATAGACATTCTGTCCTGGGATAAATACTACTGGATAGACATTCTGTCCTGGGATAAATACTACTGGATAGACTGACTGTCCTGGGATAAATACTACTGGAAAGACATTCTGTCCTGGGATAAATACTACTGGATAGACATTCTGTCCTGGGATAAATACTACTGGATAGACTGACTGTCCTGGAATAAATACTACTGGATAGACATTCTGTCCTGGGATAAATACTACTGGATAGACATTCTGTCCTGGGATAAATACTACTGGATAGACATTCTGTCCTGGGATAAATACTACTGGATAGACTGACTGTCCTGGGATAAATACTACTGGATAGACTGACTGTCCTGGGATAAATACTACTGGATAGACATTCTGTCCTGGGATAAATACTACTGGATAGACATTCTGTCCTGGGATAAATACTACTGGATAGACATTCTGTCCTGGGATAAATACTACTGGATAGACATTCTGTCCTGGGATAAATACTACTGGATAGACTGACTGTCCTGGGATAAATACTACTGGATAGACATTCTGTCCTGGGATAAATACTACTGAATAGACATTCTGTCCTGGGATAAATACTACTGGATAGACTGACTGTCCTGGGATAAATACTACTGGATAGACATTCTGTCCTGGGATAAACCTGCTACTGGACCAGACATTCTGTCCTGGGATAAATACTACTGGATAGACATTCTGTCCTGGGATAAATACTACTGGATAGACATTCTGTCCTGGGATAAATACTACTGGATAGACTGACTGTCCTGGGATAAATACTACTGGATAGACATTCTGTCCTGGGATAAATACTAAATATAAAATGGCTTCTCTTTCAGGTGCGCCTGGAGCAGGGAATCTTGGCTGAGCCGGGTTCTGTTCTTCTCTACAAGCTGTCCAACCTGCTCAAGTTCTACCACCACACCATCAGGTAGGTAGTACCCTGACCTCTGAACCTGACCCCTGACCCTAACCCCCAAGGCACTACAGAGGGTAGTGCGTACGGCCAAGTACATCACTGGGGCTAAGCTGCCTGTCATCCAGGACCTCTATACCAGGCGGTGTCAGAGGAAGGCCCTAAAAATGGTCAAAGACCTCAGCCACCCCTCAGCCAAAAGGCTTCTCAACAGTTTTTACCCCCAAGCCATAAGACTCCTGAACAGGTAATCAAATTCTACCCTGTCTTTTACTGTTGTTTTATTTCCCCCAACCCCTCTTTTACACTGCTGCTACTCTCTGTTCATCATATATGCATTTCACTTTAACCAAATCTACATGTACATACTTCACTGTAATCAGCCTGACTAACAGGTGTCTGTATATAGCTACATGTACATACTACCTCAATCAGCCTGACTAACAGGTGTCTGTATATAGCTACATGTACATACTACACCTCAATCAGCCTGACTAACAGGTGTCTGTATATAGCTACATGTACATATACTGTTGTATTCCTCAATCAGCCTGACTAACAGGTGTCTGTATATAGCTACATGTACATACTACCTCAATCAGCCTGACTAACAGGTGTCTGTATATAGCTACATGTACATACTACCTCAATCAGCCTGACTAACAGGTGTCTGTATATAGCTACATGTACATACTACCTCAATCAGCCTGACTAACAGGTGTCTGTATATATCTACATGTACATACTACCTCAATCAGCCTGACTAACAGGTGTCTGTATATAGCTACATGTACATACTACCTCAATCAGCCTGACTAACAGGTGTCTGTATATAGCTACATGTACATACTACCTCAATCAGCCTGACTAACAGGTGTCTGTATATACATACACCTGTTGTATTCGGCACTACCTCAATCAGCCTGACTAACAGGTGTCTGTATATAGCTACATGTACATACTACCTCAATCAGCCTGACTAACAGGTGTCTGTATATAGCTACATGTACATACTACCTCAATCAGCCTGACTAACAGCCTCACTACTTCTATAGCCTGTCTTCTTACTGTTGTTTTATTTCTTTACCTACCTATTGTTCACCTAATACCTTTTTTGCACTAATGGTTAGAGCCTGTAAGTCAGCATTTCAGTGTAAGGTCTACTACACCTGTTGTATTCAGCATTTCACTGTAAGGTCTACTACACCTGTTGTATTCAGCATTTCACTGTGAGGTCTACTACACCTGTTGTATTCAGCATTTCACTGTAAGGTCTACTACACCTGTTGTATTCAGCATTTCACTGTAAGGTCTACTACACCTGTTGTATTCAGCATTTCACTGTAAGGTCTACTACACCTGTTGTATTCAGCATTTCACTGTAAGGTCTACTACACCTGTTGTATTCGGCATTTCACTGTAAGGTCTACTACACCTGTTGTATTCGGCATTTCACTGTAAGGTCTACTACACCTGTTGTATTCGGCATTTCACTGTAAGGTCTACTACACCTGTTGTATTCGGCATTTCACTGTAAGGTCTACTACACCTGTTGTATTCGGCATTTCACTGTAAGGTCTACTACACCTGTTGTATTCAGCATTTCACTGTAAGGTCTACTACACCTGTTGTATTCAGCATTTCACTGTAAGGTCTACTACACCTGTTGTATTCGGCATTTCACTGTAAGGTCTACTACACCTGTTGTATTCAGCATTTCACTGTAAGGTCTACTACACCTGTTGTATTCCGCATTTCACTGTAAGGTCTACTACACCTGTTGTATTCAGCATTTCACTGTAATTTCTACTACACCTGTTGTATTCAGCATTTCACTGTAAGGTCTACTACACCTGTTGTATTCAGCATTTCACTGTAAGGTCTACTACACCTGTTGTATTCAGCATTTCACTGTAAGGTCTACTACACCTGTTGTATTCAGCATTTCACTGTAAGGTCTACCTACACCTGTTGTATTCAGCATTTCACTGTAAGGTCTACTACACCTGTTGTATTCAGCATTTCACTGTAAGGTCTACAACACCTGTTGTATTCAGCATTTCACTGTAAGGTCTACTACACCTGTTGTATTCAGCATTTCACTGTAAGGTCTACTACACCTGTTGTATTCAGCATTTCACTGTAAGGTCTACTACACCTGTTGTATTCAGCATTTCACTGTAAGGTCTACTACACCTGTTGTATTCAGCATTTCACTGTAAGGTCTACTACACCTGTTGTATTCAGCATTTCACTGTAAGGTCTACTACACCTGTTGTATTCGGCATTTCACTGTAAGGTCTACTACACCTGTTGTATTCGGCATTTCACTGTAAGGTCTACTACACCTGTTGTATTCGGCATTTCACTGTAAGGTCTACTACACCTGTTGTATTCGGCATTTCACTGTAAGGTCTACTACACCTGTTGTATTCGGCATTTCACTGTAAGGTCTACTACACCTGTTGTATTCGGCATTTCACTGTAAGGTCTACTACACCTGTTGTATTCGGCATTTCACTGTAAGGTCTACTACACCTGTTGTATTCAGCATTTCACTGTAAGGTCTACTACACCTGTTGTATTCAGCATTTCACTGTAAGGTCTACTACACCTGTTGTATTCAGCATTTCACTGTAAGGTCTACTACACCTGTTGTATTCAGCATTTCACTGTAAGGTCTACTACACCTGTTGTATTCAGCATTTCACTGTAAGGTCTACTACACCTGTTGTATTCAGCATTTCACTGTAAGGTCTACTACACCTGTTGTATTCAGCATTTCACTGTAAGGTCTACTACACCTGTTGTATTCAG
>NC_088406.1:6084024-6166524 GCF_034236695.1 Oncorhynchus nerka
AGGAGAGGGGGAGAGATGGAGGGAGGAGGAGGAGGAGGGAGGGAGGAGGAGAGGAGCATGGCCATGGTAGCTATGAAGGAGGAACTGTAGCGTAAGTGGTTGAATTGTTTCTCTAACCCCTCCCTCCTCCTCCTCCTCCTCCCTCTAACCCCTCCCTCTAACCCCTCCCTCCTCCTCCCCTCTACCCCTCCCTCTAACCCCTCCCTCCTCCTCCTCCCTCTAACCCCTCCCTCCTCCTCCTCCCTCTAACCCCTCCTCCTCCTCCTCCTCCCTCTAACCCCTCCCTCCTCCTCCTCCTCCCTCTAACCCCTCCCTCCTCCTCCTCCCTCTAACCCCTCCCTCCTCCTCCTCCCCCTCTAACCCCTCCCTCTATCTCCTCCCTCTAACCCCTCCCTCTATCTCCTCCCTCCTCCTACCCCTCCCTCTAACCCCTCCCTCCTCCTCCCTCTAACCCCTCCCTCCTCCCTCCTCCTCCCTCCTAACCCCTCCCTCTAACCCCTCCCTCCTCCTCCTCCTCCCTCTAACCCTCCCTCCTCCCTCTAACCCCTCCCTCCTCCAACCCCTCCCTCCTCCTCCCTCCTCCCTCTAACCTCTCCCTCCTCCTACCCCTCCCTCTAACCCCTCCCTCCTCCTCCTCCTCCTCCTCCTCCTCCCTCTAACCCCTCCCTCCTCCTACCCCTCCCTCTAACCCCTCCCTCCCTCCTCCTCCCTCTAACCCCTCCTTCCTCCTACCCCTCCATCTAACCCCTCCCTCCTCCTACCCCTCCCTCTAACCCCTCCCTCCTCCTCCTCCTCCCTCTAACCCCTCCCTCCTCCTACCCCTCCCTCTAACCCCTCCCTCCTCCTACCCCTCCCTCTAACCCCTCCCCCTCCTCCTCCCTCTAACCCCTCCTCCTCCTCCTCCTCCTCCCCCTAACCCCTCCCCTCCCCTACCCCTCCCTCTCCCTAACCCTCCTCCCTCCTCCCCTCTAACCCCTCCTCCTCCTCCTCCTCCCTCTAACCCCTCCCTCCCCCTACCCCTCCCTCTAACCCCTCCCTCCTCCTCCTGCTCCCTCTAACCCCTACCTCCTCCTGCTCCCTCTAACCCCTCCCTCTAACCACCTCCTCCCTTTCCTCCTACCTCTCCTCCTCCTACCCCTCCCTCTAACCCCCTCCTCCTCCCTCTCCTCCTCCCCCTCCCTCTAATCACCTCCTCCTCCTCCCTCCAGGTGGAGCTCCCCCCTCCAGACCTGGGCCCCACCTCCTCTCTGACCCAGACCCTGGCTCTCCTGAGGGAGGTGTTGGCCTCTCATGACTCCTCTGTAGTTCCTCTGGACGCTCGCCAGGCTGACTTCGCTCAGGTAATGTCCTCTGCCCTCAGGTTAATGTCCTCTACCCTCAGGGTAATGTCCTCTACCCTCAGGTTAATGTCCTCTGCCCTCAGGTTAATGTCCTCTGCCCTCAGGTTAATGTCCTCTGCCCTCAGGTTAATGTCCTCTGCCCTCAGGTTAATGTCCTCTGCCCTCAGGTTAATGTCCTCTGCCCTCAGGTTAATGTCCTCTGCCCTCAGGTTAATGTCCTCTGCCCTCAGGTTAATGTCCTCTACCCTCTGGTAATGTCCTCTGCCCTCAGCTTTCTCTCTCTCTTTGTCTGTCTGTTAGGTGTTGTCTTGTATCCTGGACCCCCTGCTCCAGCTGTGTACAGTGTCAGCCATTAACCTGTCTCTCTGTCTCTCTGTTAGGTGTTGTCTTGTATCCTGGACCCCCTGCTCCAGCTGTGTACAGTGTCAGCCATTAACCTGTCTCTCTGTCTCTCTGTTAGGTGTTGTCTTGTATCCTGGACCCCCTGCTCCAGCTGTGTACAGTGTCAGCAAGTAACCTGTCTGTCTGTCTGTTAGGTGTTGTCTTGTATCCTGGACCCCCTGCTCCAGCTGTGTACAGTGTCAGCCAGTAACCTGTCTCTCTGTCTCTCTGTTAGGTGTTGTCTTGTATCCTGGACCCCCTGCTCCAGCTGTGTACAGTGTCAGCCAGTAACCTGTCTGTCTGTCTCTCTGTCTCTCTGTTAGGTGTTGTCTTGTATCCTGGACCCCCTGCTCCAGCTGTGTACAGTGTCAGCCAGTAACCTGTCTGTCTGTCTCTCTGTTAGGTGTTGTCTTGTATCCTGGACCCCCTGCTCCAGCTGTGTACAGTGTCAGCCAGTAACCTGTCTGTCTGTCTCTCTGTCTCTCTGTTAGGTGTTGTCTTGTATCCTGGACCCCCTGCTCCAGCTGTGTACAGTGTCAGCCAGTAACCTGTCTCTCTGTCTCTCTGTTAGGTGTTGTCTTGTATCCTGGACCCCCTGCTCCAGCTGTGTACAGTGTCAGCCAGTAACCTGTCTGTCTGTCTGTTAGGTGTTGTCTTGTATCCTGGACCCCCTGCTCCAGCTGTGTACAGTGTCAGCCAGTAACCTGTCTCTCTGTCTCTCTGTCTCTCTGTTAGGTGTTGTCTTGTATCCTGGACCCCCTGCTCCAGCTGTGTACAGTGTCAGCCAGTAACCTGTCTGTCTGTCTCTCTGTTAGGTGTTGTCTTGTATCCTGGACCCCCTGCTCCAGCTGTGTACAGTGTCAGCCAGTAACCTGTCTCTCTGTCTCTCTGTTAGGTGTTGTCTTGTATCCTGGACCCCCTGCTCCAGCTGTGTACAGTGTCAGCCAGTAATCTGTCTGTCTGTCTCTCTGTTAGGTATTGTCTTGTATCCTGGACCCCCTGCTCCAGCTGTGTACAGTGTCAGCCAGTAACCTGTCTGTCTGTCTGTCTGTTAGGTGTTGTCTTGTATCCTGGACCCCCTGCTCCAGCTGTGTACAGTGTCAGCCAGTAACCTGTCTGTCTGTCTGTCTGTTAGGTGTTGTCTTGTATCCTGGACCCCCTGCTCCAGCTGTGTACAGTGTCAGCCAGTAACCTGTCTGTCTGTCTGTCTGTTAGGTGTTGTCTTGTATCCTGGACCCCCTGCTCCAGCTGTGTACAGTGTCAGCCAGTAACCTGTCTGTCTGTCTGTCTGTTAGGTGTTGTCTTGTATCCTGGACCCCCTGCTCCAGCTGTGTACAGTGTCAGCCAGTAACCTGTCTCTCTGTCTCTCTGTCTCTCTGTTAGGTGTTGTCTTGTATCCTGGACCCCCTGCTCCAGCTGTGTACAGTGTCAGCCAGTAACCTGTCTCTCTCTGTTAGGTGTTGTCTTGTATCCTGGACCCCCTGCTCCAGCTGTGTACAGTGTCAGCCAGTAACCTGTCTCTCTGTCTCTCTGTTAGGTGTTGTCTTGTATCCTGGACCCCCTGCTCCAGCTGTGTACAGTGTCAGCCAGTAACCTGTCTCTCTGTTAGGTGTTGTCTTGTATCCTGGACCCCCTGCTCCAGCTGTGTACAGTGTCAGCCAGTAACCTGTCTCTCTGTTAGGTGTTGTCTTGTATCCTGGACCCCCTGCTCCAGCTGTGTACAGTGTCAGCCAGTAACCTGTCTGTCTGTCTGTCTGTTAGGTGTTGTCTTGTATCCTGGACCCCCTGCTCCAGCTGTGTACAGTGTCAGCCAGTAACCTGTCTCTCTGTCTCTCTGTCTCTCTGTTAGGTGTTGTCTTGTATCCTGGACCCCCTGCTCCAGCTGTGTACAGTGTCAGCCAGTAACCTGTCTCTCTGTCTCTCTGTTAGGTGTTGTCTTGTATCCTGGACCCCCTGCTCCAGCTGTGTACAGTGTCAGCCAGTAACCTGTCTCTCTGTCTCTCTGTTAGGTGTTGTCTTGTATCCTGGACCCCCTGCTCCAGCTGTGTACAGTGTCAGCCAGTAACCTGTCTCTCTGTCTCTCTGTTAGGTGTTGTCTTGTATCCTGGACCCCCTGCTCCAGCTGTGTACAGTGTCAGCCAGTAACCTGTCTCTCTGTTAGGTGTTGTCTTGTATCCTGGACCCCCTGCTCCAGCTGTGTACAGTGTCAGCCAGTAACCTGTCTCTCTGTCTCTCTGTTAGATGTTGTCTTGTATCCTGGACCCCCTGCTCCAGCTGTGTACAGTGTCAGCCAGTAACCTGTCTCTCTGTCTCTCTGTTAGGTGTTGTCTTGTATCCTGGACCCCCTGCTCCAGCTGTGTACAGTGTCAGCCAGTAACCTGTCTGTCTGTCTCTCTGTCTCTCTGTTAGGTGTTGTCTTGTATCCTGGACCCCCTGCTCCAGCTGTGTACAGTGTCAGCCAGTAACCTGGGCACCACAGACATGGCAACGTACATGGTGAACTCTCTGTATGTGATGAAGACCACCCTGGCTCTGTTTGAGTTCACAGACAAGAGGCTGGAGATGCTGGAGTTCCAGGTACTGAACTGGCAACCCTTTGTTGGAGCCCTGATTGCCAGTTTCCAAAAGACAGATGAGGCCTCGTGCTGGACTAAGGAGAGTTCAGGACTACAACTCAATCTGTCTCCGGGAAACTGGCCATCAGTGTGGTAGAAAAGTTGTCTGTCCCTTGACGTGCCTGAAACATGTGGATGTCACATTATAGACGTTACAGAATATATTCTATTTGATGTTTAGGCCTAATTTAGTCAATACTACTCCAGCCAGTGATTGAACTGTCTTTACGTGTTCTGTTCCAACAACAGTAGCCATAGTAACATTAAATACATGATGTATTCTGTTCTAACAACAGTAGCCATAGTAACATTAAATACATGATGTATTCTGTTCTAGAACAGTAGCCATAGTAACATTAAATACATGATGTATTCTGTTCTAGAACAGTAGCCATAGTAACATTAAATACATGATGTATTCTGTTCTAACAACAGTAGCCATAGTAACATTAAATACATGATGTATTCTGTTCCAGAACAGTAGCCATAGTAACATTAAATACATGATGTATTCTGTTCTAACAACAGTAGCCATAGTAACATTAAATACATGATGTATTCTGTTCTAACAACAGTAGCCATAGTAACATTAAATACATGATGTATTCTGTTCCAACAACAGTAGCCATAGTAACATTAAATACATGATGTATTCTGTTCTAGAACAGTAGCCATAGTAACATTAAATACATGATGTATTCTGTTCCAGAACAGTAGCCATAGTAACATTAAATACATGATGTATTCTGTTCTAACAACAGTAGCCATAGTAACATTAAATACATGATGTATTCTGTTCTAACAACAGTAGCCATAGTAACATTAAATACATTATGTATTCTGTTCTAGAACAGTAGCCATAGTAACATTAAATACATGATGTATTCTGTTCCAGAACAGTAGCCATAGTAACATTAAATACATGATGTATTCTGTTCTAACAACAGTAGCCATAGTAACATTAAATACATGATGTATTCTGTTCTAACAACAGTAGCCATAGTAACATTAAATACATGATGTATTCTGTTCCAACAACAGTAGCCATAGTAACATTAAATACATGATGTATTCTGTTCTAGAACAGTAGCCATAGTAACATTAAATACATGATGTATTCTGTTCCAGAACAGTAGCCATAGTAACATTAAATACATGATGTATTCTGTTCTAGAACAGTAGCCATAGTAACATTAAATACATGATGTATTCTGTTCTAACAACAGTAGCCATAGTAACATTAAATACATGATGTATTCTGTTCTAACAACAGTAGCCATAGTAACATTAAATACATGATGTATTCTGTTCTAGAACAGTAGCCATAGTAACATTAAATACATGATGTATTCTGTTCCAGAACAGTAGCCATAGTAACATTAAATACATGATGTATTCTGTTCTAACAACAGTAGCCATAGTAACATTAAATACATGATGTATTCTGTTCTAACAACAGTAGCCATAGTAACATTAAATACATGATGTATTCTGTTCCAGAACAGTAGCCATAGTAACATTAAATACATGATGTATTCTGTTCCAGAACAGTAGCCATAGTAACATTAAATACATGATGTATTCTGTTCCAGAACAGTAGCCATAGTAACATTAAATACATGATGTATTCTGTTCTAACAACAGTAGCCATAGTAACATTAAATACATGATGTATTCTGTTCCAGAACAGTAGCCATAGTAACATTAAATACTTGATGTATTCTGTTCTAGAACAGTAGCCATAGTAACATTAAATACATGATGTATTCTGTTCTAGAACAGTAGCCATAGTAACATTAAATACTTGATGTATTCTGTTCTAGAACAGTAGCCATAGTAACATTAAATACATGATGTATTCTGTTCTAACAACAGTAGCCATAGTAACATTAAATACATGATGTATTCTGTTCCAGAACAGTAGCCATAGTAACATTAAATACATGATGTATTCTGTTCTAACAACAGTAGCCATAGTAACATTAAATACATGATGTATTCTGTTCTAACAACAGTAGCCATAGTAACATTAAATACATGATGTATTCTGTTCCAACAACAGTAGCCATAGTAACATTAAATACATGATGTATTCTGTTCCAGAACAGTAGCCATAGTAACATTAAATACATGATGTATTCTGTTCTAACAACAGTAGCCATAGTAACATTAAATACATTATGTATTCTGTTCTAGAACAGTAGCCATAGTAACATTAAATACATGATGTATTCTGTTCTAGAACAGTAGCCATAGTAACATTAAATACATGATGTATTCTGTTCCAGAACAGTAGCCATAGTAACATTAAATACATGATGTATTCTGTTCTAACAACAGTAGCCATAGTAACATTAAATACATGATGTATTCTGTTCTAACAACAGTAGCCATAGTAACATTAAATACATGATGTATTCTGTTCTAGAACAGTAGCCATAGTAACATTAAATACATGATGTATTCTGTTCTAACAACAGTAGCCATAGTAACATTAAATACATGATGTATTCTGTTCTAACAACAGTAGCCATAGTAACATTAAATACATGATGTATTCTGTTCCAGAACAGTAGCCATAGTAACATTAAATACATGATGTATTCTGTTCCAACAACAGTAGCCATAGTAACATTAAATACATGATGTATTCTGTTCTAACAACAGTAGCCATAGTAACATTAAATACATGATGTATTCTGTTCCAGAACAGTAGCCATAGTAACATTAAATACATGATGTATTCTGTTCTAACAACAGTAGCCATAGTAACATTAAATATATGATGTATTCTGTTCCAGAACAGTAGCCATAGTAACATTAAATGCTTGATGTATTCTGTTCCAGAACAGTAGCCATAGTAACATTAAATACATGATGTATTCTGTTCTAACAACAGTAGCCATAGTAACATTAAATACATGATGTATTCTGTTCTAACAACAGTAGCCATAGTAACATTAAATATATGATGTATTCTGTTCCAGAACAGTAGCCATAGTAACATTAAATGCTTGATGTATTCTGTTCCAGAACAGTAACCATAGTAACATTAAATACATGATGTATTCTGTTCTAACAACAGTAGCCATAGTAACATTAAATACATGATGTATTCTGTTCTAACAACAGTAGCCATAGTAACATTAAATATATCATGTATTCTGTTCCAGAACAGTAGCCATAGTAACATTAAATGCTTGATGTATTCTGTTCCAGAACAGTAGCCATAGTAACATTAAATACATGATGTATTCTGTTCTAACAACAGTAGCCATAGTAACATTAAATACATGATGTATTCTGTTCTAAGAACAGTAGCCATAGTAACATTAAATACATGATGTATTCTGTTCCAGAACAGTAGCCATAGTAACATTAAATACATGATGTATTCTGTTCCAGAACAGTAGCCATAGTAACATTAAATACATTATGTATTCTGTTCTAACAACAGTAGCCATAGTAACATTAAATACATGATGTATTCTGTTCCAGAACAGTAGCCATAGTAACATTAAATACATGATGTATTCTGTTCTAACAACAGTAGCCATAGTAACATTAAATACATGATGTATTCTGTTCCCAGAACAGTAGCCATAGTAACATTAAATACATGATGTATTCTGTTCCAGAACAGTAGCCATAGTAACATTAAATACATGATGTATTCTGTTCTAGAACAGTAGCCATAGTAACATTAAATACATGATGTATTCTGTTCCAGAACAGTAGCCATAGTAACATTAAATACATGATGTATTCTGTTCTAACAACAGTAGCCATAGTAACATTAAATACATGATGTATTCTGTTCTAGAACAGTAGCCATAGTAACATTAAATACATGATGTATTCTGTTCCAGAACAGTAGACATAGTAACATTAAATACATGATGTATTCTGTTCCAGAACAGTAGCCATAGTAACATTAAATACATGATGTATTCTGTTCTAGAACAGTAGCCATAGTAACATTAAATACATGATGTATTCTGTTCCAGAACAGTAGCCATAGTAACATTAAATACATGATGTATTCTGTTCCCAGAACAGTAGCCATAGTAACATTAAATACACAATGTATTCTGTTCCAGAACAGTAGCCATAGTAACATTAAATACATGATGTATTCTGTTCCAACAACAGTAGCCATAGTAACATTAAATACATGATGTATTCTGTTCCAGAACAGTAGTCATAGTAACATTAAATACATGATGTATTCTGTTCCAGAACAGTAGCCATAGTAACATTAAATACATGATGTATTCTGTTCTAACAACAGTAGCCATAGTAACATTAAATACATGATGTATTCTGTTCTAACAACAGTAGCCATAGTAACATTAAATACATGATGTATTCTGTTCCAGAACAGTAGCCATAGTAACATTAAATACATGATGTATTCTGTTCTAGAACAGTAGCCATAGTAACATTAAATACATGATGTATTCTGTTCCAGAACAGTAGCCATAGTAACATTAAATACATGATGTATTCTGTTCCAGAACAGTAGCCATAGTAACATTAAATACATGATGTATTCTGTTCTAACAACAGTAGCCATAGTAACATTAAATACATGATGTATTCTGTTCTAACAACAGTAGCCATAGTAACATTAAATACATGATGTATTCTGTTCTAGAACAGTAGCCATAGTAACATTAAATACATGATGTATTCTGTCCCAGAACAGTAGCCATAGTAACATTAAATACATGATGTATTCTGTTCTAACAACAGTAGCCATAGTAACATTAAATACATGATGTATTCTGTTCTAACAACAGTAGCCATAGTAACATTAAATACATGATGTATTCTGTCCCAGAACAGTAGCCATAGTAACATTAAATACATGATGTATTCTGTTCTAACAACAGTAGCCATAGTAACATTAAATACATGATGTATTCTGTTCCAGAACAGTAGCCATAGTAACATTAAATACATGATGTATTCTGTTCTAACAACAGTAGCCATAGTAACATTAAATACATGATGTATTCTGTTCTAGAACAGTAGCCATAGTAACATTAAATACATGATGTATTCTGTTCTAGAACAGTAGCCATAGTAACATTAAATACATGATGTATTCTGTTCTAGAACAGTAGCCATAGTAACATTAAATACATGATGTATTCTGTTCTAACAACAGTAGCCATAGTAACATTAAATACACAATGTATTCTGTTCTAACAACAGTAGCCATAGTAACATTAAATACATGATGTATTCTGTTCTAACAACAGTAGCCATAGTAACATTAAATACACAATGTATTCTGTTCTAACAACAGTAGCCATAGTAACATTAAATACATGATGTATTCTGTTCTAACAACAGTAGCCATAGTAACATTAAATACACAATGTATTCTGTTCTAACAACAGTAGCCATAGTAACATTAAATACATGATGTATTCTGTTCTAACAACAGTAGCCATAGTAACATTAAATACATGATGTATTCTGTTCTAACAACAGTAGCCATAGTAACATTAAATACACAATGTATTCTGTTCTAACAACAGTAGCCATAGTAACATTAAATACATGATGTATTCTGTTCCAACAACAGTAGCCATAGTAACATTAAATACATGATGTATTCTGTTCTAACAACAGTAGCCATAGTAACATTAAATATATGATGTATTCTGTTCCAGAACAGTAGCCATAGTAACATTAAATACATGATGTATTCTGTTCCAGAACAGTAGCCATAGTAACATTAAATACATGATGTATTCTGTTCTAACAACAGTAGCCATAGTAACATTAAATACATGATGTATTCTGTTCTAACAACAGTAGCCATAGTAACATTAAATACATGATGTATTCTGTTCCAGAACAGTAGCCATAGTAACATTAAATACATGATGTATTCTGTTCCAGAACAGTAGCCATAGTAACATTAAATACATGATGTATTCTGTTCCAGAACAGTAGCCATAGTAACATTAAATACATGATGTATTCTGTTCTAACAACAGTAGCCATAGTAACATTAAATACATGATGTATTCTGTTCCAGAACAGTAGCCA
The DNA here is from genome assembly GCF_034236695.1 of Oncorhynchus nerka. NCBI lineage: Eukaryota > Metazoa > Chordata > Actinopteri > Salmoniformes > Salmonidae > Oncorhynchus > Oncorhynchus nerka. Next base: position 6,094,427 of record NC_088406.1, read on the forward strand.
TAGTAACATTAAATACTTGATGTATTCTGTTCTAGAACAGTAGCCATAGTAACATTCAATACATGATGTATTCTCTTCCAGAACAGTAGCCATAGTAACATTAAATACTTGATGTATTCTGTTCTAGAACAGTAGCCATAGTAACATTAAATACATGATGTATTCTGTTCCAGAACAGTAGCCATAGTAACATTAAATACATGATGTATTCTGTTCTAACAACAGTAGCCATAGTAACATTAAATACATGATGTATTCTGTTCCAGAACAGTAGCCATAGTAACATTAAATACATGATGTATTCTGTTCCAGAACAGTAGCCATAGTAACATTAAATACATTACCTAAGCACCACTAATTCAAGTCGTTGTTGTAAATCTATGTACGGTGGTGCACATGGTGACTCTAGACATGATACTGTTTGACATAGACCACAGCCCAGGTCAGACCACAGCCCAGGTCAGACCACAGCCCAGGTCAGACCACAGCCCAGGTCAGACCACCGCCCAGGTCAGACTACAGCCCAGGTCAGACTACAGCCCAGTTCACACTACAGCCCAGGTCAGACCACAGCCCAGGTCAGACCACCGCCCAGGTCAGACCACAGCCCAGGTCAGACCACCGCCCAGGTCAGACCACCGCCCAGGTCAGACCACCGCCCAGGTCAGACCACAGCCCAGGTCAGACTACAGCCCAGGTCACACTACAGCCCAGGTCAGACCACAGCCCAGGTCAGACCACAGCCCAGGTCAGACCACAGCCCTGGTCAGACCACAGCCCAGGTCAGACCACAGCCCAGGTCAGACCACAGCCCAGGTCAGACCACCGCCCAGGTCAGACCACCGCCCAGGTCAGACCACCGCCCAGGTCAGACCACAGCCCAGGTCAGTCCATTGTCATGATAGCTGTGAATTCGAGCCCATTTGAAGCGTTCTCTATTGTGTCGTGTTCCATACTTCGTATTGGAGTAGATAGGATTTCATATTGTCTCTGTCAGACAAAGGACAATCATGCTGTAGTGAGAGTTGGATGTGTGTCAGGAGTATAATTAAACATTAAGGCCTGAGGAGGTGTGATATATGACCAATATACCACGGCTAAGGGCTGTTCTTACACACGACGCAACGTGGAGTACAGCCTGGACACAGCCCTTAGCCGTGGTATATTGGCCATATACCACAACCCCCCCTGAGATTCCTTATTGCTGTTATAAACTGGTTACCAATGTAATTAGAGCAGTAAAAATACATGTTTTGTCAAATCTGTGGTATACAGTCTGATATACCACGGCTTTCAGCCAATCAGCATTCAGGGCTCGAACCACCCAGTTAATAAATACTTTTATGCTGTGTGCATATGCCCCCTGGTCTAAAGTAGTGCACTACATAGGGCTCTGGTCTAAAGTAGTGCACTATATAGGGAATAGGGCTCTGGTCTAAAGTAGTGCACTACATAGGGAATAGGGCCCTGGTCTAAAGTAGTGAACTATATATAGGGAATAGGGCTCTGGTCTAAAATAGTTCACTACATAGGGAATAGGGCTCTGGTCTAAAGTAGTGCACTACATAGGGAATAGGGCTCTGGTCTAAAGTAGTGCATTATAAAGGGAATAGGGCTCTGGTCTAAAGTAGTGCACTACATAGGGAATAGGGTGCCATTTGGGATGCACACAGTCTTCCAGAGGTATAATGTAGAGAATATTATACTGTGTTTCAGATGATGTGTGTCTGTTGTTGATGTTGGAGCACCCAGAGTCCCACTCTATCCCTCGTTATAAGGACTTTATAATGCTGTTCAATTAACCACGAGTGCCATTCATCTACAATAGTGACTGAGATAGACATTGTACTAGAAACCGTATGTATTGTGTTAGTAGCCAGCCTGTCTGACGCTCTGTTTCCCTACTTCTGTCCTCTCATCCTTTCCTCTCCCATCCTACTGTCCTCTCCTCTCCTTATCTCCCATCATCCTCTCCTCTCCCATCCTACTGTCCTCTCATCTCCTTATCTCCCATCCTCCTCTCCCATCCTACTGTCCTCTCATCCTTTTCTCCTCTCCATATCTCCCATCCTCCTCTCCCATCCTACTGTCCTCTCCTCTCCTTATCTCCCATCATCCTCTCCTCTCCCATCCTCCTCTCCCATCCTACTGTCCTCTCCTCTCCTTATCTCCCATCCTCCTCTCCCATCCTACTGTCCTCTCATCCTTCTCTCCTCTCCTTATCTCCCATCCTCCTCTCCTCTCCCATCCTACTGTCCTCTCATCCTCTCCTCTCCTTATCTCCCATCCTCCTCTCCTCTCCCATCCTACTGTCGTCTCATCCTCTCCTCTCCTTATCTCCCATCCTCCTCTCCTCTCCCATCCTACTGTCCTCTCATCCTCTCCTCTCGTTATCTCCCATCCTCCTCTCCTCTCCCATCCTACTGTCCTCTCATCCTTCTCTCCTCTCCTTATCTCCCATCCTCCTCCTCTCTCCCATCCTACTGTCCTCTCATCCTCTCCTCTCCTTATCACCCATCCTCCTCTGCTCTCCCATCCTCCTCTCCCATCCTACCATCCGCTACTCCTCTCTTCCTCTCCCATCCTCTCCTCCTCTTCTCTTCTGTTTTCTCCTCTCCAGATTGAAGCTCACCTGGACACGCTGATCAACGAACAGGCTTCGTTCGTTCTGACCCGTGCTGGACTGAGTTACATCTACAGCTGTGTACAGCAGCACAGCCCAGAACAGGTTAGACTCACTCCTTTACACGCCACACCACAATCTACACCACATACCACACACACAGTAATACATACCAGTAATATAGCAGCAGTAATTACATACCAGTAATATAGCAGCAGTTATATAGCAGTAATATAGCAGCAATATATAGCAGTAATATATAACAGTAATATATAACAGTAATATAGCAGCAGTAATACATACCAGTAATATAGCAACAGTATTATATAACAGTAATATAGCAGCAGTTATATAGCAGTAATATAGCAGCAGTAATATATAACAGTAATATAGCAGCAGTAATATATAACAGTAATATATAACAGTAATATATAACAGTAAAATAGCAGCAGTAATATATAACAGTATTATATAACAGTAATATATAACAGTAATATAGCAGCAGTAATATATAACAGTATTATATAACAGTAATATATAACAGTATTATAGCAGCAGTAATATATAACAGTAATATAGCAGCAGTAATATATAACAGTAATATATAACAGTAATATAAGCAGTAATATATAACAGTATTATATAACAGTAATATATAACAGTAATATAGCAGCAGTAATATATAACAGTAATATATAACAGTAATATATAACAGTAATATAGCAGCAGTATTATATAACAGTATTATATAACAGTATTATATAACAGTAATATAGCAGCAGTAATATATAACAGTATTATATAACAGTAATATATAACAGTAATATAGCAGCAGTAATATATAACAGTATTATATAACAGTAATATATAACAGTAATATAGCAGCAGTAATATACAGTCGTGGCCAAAAGTTTTGACACAAATATGCAATGAGGAAAGAAGGCTATTATTTTCATTTCTATTTTATTTTTACTTGGAAGCACAGAGCGAGACCTTCATTTCACCATCTCTTGTTAGGTTCACCCCCTCCCCCGTTGTGTTGCTGCTCTCACATTAGCTGTGTGTATTTCTTGTGTTTTGCTGTGTTTCAGGGGCCTCTGTCTAACCTCCCCAGTATGGACAGCTCCTCTCTGAAAGCATCCATGGTGAGTTAGCTACACCTAAACACTACTATATTCACATGGAGAGGGAGGAGGAGGAGGTGGGATTAGGGAGAGGGAGGAGGAGGAGGTGGGATTAGGGAGAGGGAGGAGGAGGAGGTGGGATTAGGGAGAGGGAGGAGGAGGAGGTGGGATGAGGGAGAGGGAGGAGGAGGTGGGATTAGGGAGAGGGAGGAGGAGAGGGAGAAGGAGGTGGGATTAGGGAGAGGGAGGAGGTGGGATTAGGGAGAGGGAGAAGGAGGAGGTGGGATTAGGGAGAGGGAGGAGGAGGAGGAGAGGGAGGAGGAGGTGGGATTAGGGAGAGGGAGGAGGAGGAGGAGGAGGAGAGGGAGAAGGAGGTGGGATTAGGGAGAGGGAGGAGGAGGAGGTGGGATTAGGGAGAGGGAGGAGGAGGTGGGATTAGGGAGAGGGAGGAGGAGAGGGAGAAGGAGGTGGGATTAGGGAGAGGGAGAGTAGGAGTCAAACTGGTTCTGTTTTTCTCTCTATCAGGTGTTAATATTGGGTAAGGTGAAAGTTAAAGATTCAGTCTTGAGTTTGACAGTTATGACTAAACATTGGCATTATTTTCTCTCTCCCTCTTTCTCCTCCTCAGACCCAGTTTGATCGTTACCTGTCTTCTCCTGATACCATGGTGATGTCTCAACTCAACTTCCTCCTCAGTGCTGCCATCAAGTGAGTCCTTCTTCCATAAGATAAGACCAGATCAAATTAAGGATGAGGTCATGAAAAACATTAAGGTGTACAGTGGACGTCGGAAGTTGACATACACCTTAGGCAAATACTTTTAAACTCAGTTTTTTCACAATTCCTGACATTTTAATCCTAGTATAAATTCCCTGTTTTAGGTCAGTTACGATCACCACTTTATTTTAAGAATGTGAAATGTCAGAATAATAAGTGCACCAGTCCCTCCTGCAGCAAAGCACCCCAACAACATGATGCTGCCACCACCGTGCTTCACGGTTGGGATGGTGTTCTTCGACTTGCAAGCCTCCCCCTTTTTCCTCCAAAACATAACCATGGTCATTATGGCCAAACATTTATATTTTTGTTTCATCAGACCAGAGGACATTTCTTCAAAAAGTACAATCTTTGTCCCCATGTGCAGTTGCAAACCGTAGTCTGGCTTTTTCATGGCGGTTTTGGAGCAGTGGCTTCTTCCTTGCTGAGTGGCCTTTCAGGTTATGTCAATATAGGATTTACTGTGGATAAAGATACTTCTGTACCTGTTTCCTGTAAGCACCTTCACAAGGTCCTTTGCTGTTGTTCTGGGATTGATTTGCACTTTTCGCACTAAAGTGCGTTCATCTCCAGGAGACAGAATGCGTCTCCTTCCTGAGCAGTATGACGGCTGCGTGGTCCCATGGTGTTTATACTTGCGTACTATTGTTTGTCCAGATTAAAGTGGCACCTTCAGGTGTTTGGAAATTGCTCCCAAGGATGAACCAGACTTTTCTGAGGTTTTGGCTGATTTCTTTTGATTTTCCTATGATGTCAAGCAAATAGACACTGAGTTTGAAGGTAGGACTTGAAATACATCCACAGGTACACCTCCTATTGACTCAAATTATGTTAATTAGCCTATCAGAAGCTTCTAAAGCTATGACATCATTTTCTGGAATTTTCCAAGCTGTTTAAAGGCACAGTGAACTTAGTGTATGTAAACTTCTGACCCACTGGAATTGTGATACAGTGAATTATAAGTGAAATAATCTGTCTGTAAACAATTGTTGTAAAAATGACTTGTGTCATGAACAAAGTAGATGTCCTAACCGACTTGCCAAAACTATAGTTTGTTAACATGGAATTTATGGAGTGGTTGAAGAACGAGTTTTAATGACTCCAACCTAAGTGTATGTAAACTTCCGACTTCAACTGTATGTGGGCCCTCTTATTTGAATCAGTGTTGATCTTTGGTTTCCAAGGCTGGAGGCCAGAATGTCTAAACTTGCTATGACTATCCCTTTGTTTTAGTTCTATCTACTGCAAGGCTCTCCATGATGTTCAGTACCACTAACATAGGAAAGGAGCCAAGTCCTGCTAGAGGCCAGTACTGCTAGCGTTGAGTGGAGAGGCCAGTTCTGCTAGCGTTAAGAGAGGAGAGGCCAGTCCTGCTAGCATTAAGAGTGGAGAGGCCAGTCCTGCTAGCATTAAGAGAGGAGAGGCCAGCACTGCTAGCGTTAAGAGAGGAGAGGCCAGCACAGCTAGCATTAAGAGAGGAGAGGCCAGTACAGCTAGCGTTAAGAGAGGAGAGGCCAGTACTGCTAGCATTAAGAGAGGAGAGGCCAGTACAGCTAGCATTAAGAGAGGAGAGGCCAGTACAGCTAGCATTAAGAGAGGAGAGGCCAGTACAGCTAGCGTTAAGAGAGGAGACGCCAGTCCTGCTAGCATTAAGAGAGGAGAGGCCAGTACAGCTAGCATTAAGAGAGGAGAGGCCAGTACACCTAGCGTTAAGAGAGGAGACGCCAGTCCTGCTAGCGTTAAGAGAGGAGAGGCCAGTACAGCTAGCATTAAGAGAGGAGAGGCCAGTACTGCTAGCATTAAGAGAGGAGAGGCCAGTACTGCTAGCATTAAGAGTGGAGAGGCCAGTACTGCTAGCGTTAAGAGAGGAGAGGCCAGTACTGCTAGCATTAAGAGAGGAGAGGCCAGTACTGCTAGCATTAAGAGTGGGGAGTCCAGTACAGCTAGCATTAAGAGTGGAGAGGCCAGTACTGCTAGCATTAAGAGAGGAGAGGCCAGTACAGCTAGCGTTAAGCCTGGAGAGGCCAGTACAGCTAGCGTTAAGCCTGGAGAGGCCAGTACAGCTAGTGTTAAGCCTGGAGAGGCCAGTACAGCTAGCATTAAGGGAGGAGAGGCCAGTACAGCTAGCATTAAGAGAGGAGAGGCCAGTACTGCTAGCGTTAAGAGAGGAGAGGCCAGTCCTGCTAGCATTAAGAGAGGAGAGGCCAGTATTGCTAGCATTAAGAGAGGAGAGGCCAGTACTGCTAGCATTAAGAGTGGAGAGGCCAGTACAGCTAGCATTAAGAGAGGAGAGGCCAGTACTGCTAGCATTAAGAGAGGAGAGGCCAGTCCTGCTAGCATTAAGAGTGGAGAGGCCAGTACTGCTAGCATTAAGAGAGGATAGTCCAGTACTGCTAGCATTAAGAGTGGAGAGGCCAGTACTGCTAGCATTAAGAGAGAATAGGCCAGTACAGCTAGCATTAAGAGAGGAGAGGCCAGTACTGCTAGCATTAAGAGTGGAGAGGCCAGTACAGCTAGCATTAAGAGAGGAGAGGCCAGTACAGCTAGCATTAAGAGAGGAGAGGCCAGTACTGCTAGCATTAAGAGAGGAGAGGCCAGTACTGCTAGCATTAAGGGTGGAGAGGCCAGTACAGCTAGCATTAAGAGAGGAGAGGCCAGTCCTGCTAGCATTAAGAGTGGAGAGGCCAGTACTGCTAGCATTAAGAGAGGAGAGGCCAGTCCTGCTAGCATTAAGAGAGGAGAAGCCAGTCCTGCTAGCATTAAGAGAGGAGAGGCCAGTCCTGCTAGCATTAAGAGAGGAGAGGCCTACACGTGTTTGTGTTGTTGTTCTTGTGTAAGGAGCTAATGCTTTTAGTTGTATATGTGGGTCTGCTATTGGAGTGTGAGGCTGCTTTGGGTGTGTGTTTGTGTGTTTGTGTGTGTTTGTGTGTTTGTGTGTGTTGTGTGTGTGTGTGTGTGTGTGTGTGTGTGTGTGTGCTGTGAGTCACATTACTGGGAAATGCAGGCAGCTTGAGGAGCAGCAGCACTCGTGTACCTCACCCAGGTTTATAATGTTCTCTATTCATGGAAACACACACACACACACACACCAATAATTACCTTCTGGTCCATTTCTTTCTCTCTCTTTATTTGTATCCTAACCCCCCCCTCCCCCTCTCGCTACCTGCTTTTTCCCTCCATCTCTCTATGTTTTACCCTTTCTCTGACCCCCTCTCTCTCTGACCCCCTCTCTCTCTGACCCCCTCTCTCGCTACCTGCTTTTCCCCTCCATCTCTCTATGTTTTACCCTTTCTCTGACCCCCTCTCTCTCTTACCCCCTCTCTCTCTGACCCCCACCCAACCCCCTCTCTCTCTGACCCCCACCCAACCCCTCTCTCTCTGACCCCCACCCAACCCCCTCTCTCCGACCCCCCTCTCTCCGACCCCCAGCCCAACCCCCTCTCTCTCCGACCCCCAGCCCAACCCCTCTCTCTCCGACCCCTCTCTCTCCGACCCCCACCCCAACCCCCTCTCTTTCCGACCCCCACCCCAACCCCCTCTCTTTCCGACCCCCACCCCAACCCCTCTCTCTCCCCCCAACCCCTCTCTCTCCGACCCCCAACCCCTCTCTCTCCGACCCCCACCCCAACCCCCTCTCTCTCCGACCCCCACCCCAACCCCCTCTCACTCCGACCCCCACCCCAACCCCTCTCTCTCCGACCCCCACCCCAACCCCCTCTCACTCCGACCCCCACCCCAACCCCTCTCACTCCGACCCCCACCCCAACCCCCTCTCTCTCCGACCCCTACCCCAACCCCCTCTCCTTACCCACACAAACAACTTACTGCCATCCTAACAACACGTGATGTTCTCCCCGAGCGTGACACTTGAGAAGACAACATGAAACACTGAGGGGGTAGTTACATTTACAGGACCATTGTTGAATGGTTTTACACACACACACACACACACGTCTTGCTATACATTGCATTCAGAAAGTATTCAGACCCCTTGAATTTTCCCACATTTTATTACGTTACAGCCTTATTCTAAATTTATTAAATGTCCCTCATCATAATGACATCACAATACCCCATAATGACATCACAATACCCCATAATGACATCACAATGCCCAATGCCCCATGACGACAAAGCAAAAACAGGTGCCAGGTTTCCTCCAGACGTGACGCTTTGCATTCAGTCTAAATAGTTACATTTTGGTTACATCAGACCAGTAAATCTTGTTTCTCATGGTCAGAGTCCTTTGGGTGCCTTTTGGCAAACTCCAAGGGGGCTGTCACGTGCCTATTACTGAGGAGTGGCTTCCGTCTGGCCACTCTACCATAAAGGCCTGATTGGTGGAGTGCAGAGATGGTTGTCCTTCTGGAAGGTTCTCCCATCTCCACAGAGGAACTCTGGAGCTCTATCATAGTGACCATGGATTTCTTGGTCACCTCCCTGACCAAGGCCCTTCTCCCCCGATTGCTCAGTTTGACCGGGCGGCCAGCTCTAGGAAGAGTCTTAGTGGTTCCAAACTTCTTCCATTTAAGAATGATTGAGGCCACTGTGTTCTTGGGGACCTTTAATGCTGCAGAAATGTTTTGGTACCCTTCCCCAGATCTGTGCCTCAATACAATCCTGTCTCGGAGCTCTGGGGACAATTCCTTTGACTTCATGGCTTAGTTTTTGCACTGACATAAACTGTCAACTGTGGGACATTATATAGACAGGTGTGTGCCTTTCCAAATCATATCAAATCAATTGAATTTACCACAGGTGGACTCCAATCAAGTAGTAGAAACATCTCAAGGATCATCAATGGAAACAGGATGCACCTGAGATCAATTTCGAGTCTCATAACAAAGGGTCTGAATACTTATGTAAATAAGGTATTTCTTTTTAAAATTGTATTTATTATTTATTTTAAACTGTTTTCTCTTTGTCATTTTGGGTATTATGTGTAGATTTTATTATTTTTTCATTTAATGCATTTTAGAATAAGACTGTAACGTAACAAAATGATAAAGTCAAGGGGTCTGAATACTTTACGAATGAACTGTACTTGTGAGGACTTTTTGGGGAACAACAATTGATTCCCATTCAAAATCCTTTTTTCTCGAACCCTAACCCCTAAACCCTTACCCCTAAACCTTACCTAACCCCTACCCCTAAACCTTACCCTAAACCTTACCTAACCCTTACCTCTAAACCTTACCCTAACCCCTAAACCCTTACCTCTAAACCTTACCCTAACCCCTACCTCTAAACCTTACCCTAACACTGAACCCTTACCTCTAAACCTTACCCTAACCCCTACCTATAAACCTTACCCTAACACCGAACCCTTACCTCTAAACCTTACCCTAACACCGAACCCTTACCTCTAAACCTTACCCTAACCCTTACCTTAACACTGAACCCTTACCTCTAAACCTTACCCTAACCCCTAAACCTAACTCCTAACCCTTACCCTTAAATCTTACTCAAACCCTTACCCCTAAACCTTACCCTAACCCCTAAACATTACCCTAACCCCTAAACCTTACCCTAACCCCTAAACCTAACCCCTAACCCTTACCCTAACCCCTAAACCTTACCCTAACCCCTAAACCTTACCCTAACCCCTAAACCTTACCCTAACTCCTAACCCTTACCCCTAAACCTTACCCTAACCCCTAAACCTTACCCTAACCCCTAAACCTTACCCTAACCCTAACTCCTAACCCTTACCCCTAAACCTTACCCTAACCCCTAAACCTTACCCTAACCCTAACTCCTAACCCTTACCCCTAAACCTTACCCTAAACCTTACCCTAACCCCTAACCCTTACCCCTAAACCTTACCCTTACCCCTAAACCTTACCCTAACCCCTAAACCTTACCCTAACCCCTAAACCTTACCCTAACCCTTAACCCTAAACCTTACCCTAACTCCTAACCCTTACCCCTAAACCTTACCCTAACTCCTAACCCTTACCCCTAAACCTTAAACCTATCTCCTAACCCTTAACCCCTAAACCTTACCCTAACCCCTAAACCTTACCCTAACCCTATCTCCTAACCCTTAACCCCTAAACCTTACCCTAACCCCTAAACCTTACCCTAACCCTAAACCTTAAACCTATCTCCTAACCCTAAACCCAACCTCTAAGCCTAAAATAACATTTTTACAAGTAAGGACCGGGCAAAATGTCCTCATCTTAGTTTAAATCAAATCAAATCAAATCAAATTTATTTATATAGCCCTTCGTACATCAGCTGATATCTCAAAGTGCTGTACAGAAACCCAGCCTAAAACCCCAAACAGCAAACAATGCAGGTGTAAAAGCACGGTTTACTATTAGTTAGTTTACTATTCTTGTGAGGAATTCTGGTACAACGTGTGTACACACACATACACACACACACACATATATATACACACACACACACACAGTTTTGAATGGTTGTAGAGGCTGAGCTGAGAGGTGAATCAAAGGGGTAGATACGTCATGCACATCATTCTTATTATTTTGAAGGGCACTGATGGCCAAATTAAATATAATTGAGGAATTCGTTGTATTATAATATAAAATTATCTTGGAGGGTTTCAGTCTGAATGGATATTTCAGTTCCTGGAGTCCCTCATCCAGTTCTGTTTGTCAGCCTTCTGAAGCCAATCTCTCTCTCTCTCTGTCTCTCTCTCCTGTCTCTCTATCTCTCTCTGTCTCTCTCTCTCTCTCTCTCTCTGTCTCTCTCTCTGTCTCTCTCTCCTGTCTCTCTTTCTCTCTATGTCTCTCTCTCTCTCGTCTCTCGTCTCTCTGTCTCTCTCTCTCTCCTCTCCTCTTCTCTCCTCTGTCTCTCTCTCCCTCTCTCTCTCCTCTCTCTCTCTCTCTCTCTCTCTCTCTCTCCCTGTCTATCTCTCTCTCTCTCTGTCTCTCTCCCTGTCTCTCTCTCTCTCTCTCTCTCTCTCTCTCTCTCTCTCTCTCTCTCTCTCTCTCTCTCTCTCTGTCTCTCTCTCTCTCTCTCTCTCTCTCTGTCTCTCTCTCTCTCTCTCTCTCTCTCTCTCTCTCTCTCTCTCTCTCTCTCTCTCTCTCTCTCTCTCTGTCTCTCTCTCTCTCTCTCTCTCTGTCTCTCTCTCTCTCTCTCTCTCTCTCTCTCTCTCCTGTCTCTCTCTCTGTCTCTCTCTCTCTCTCTCTCTCTCTCTCTCTCTCTCTCTCTCTCTCTCTCTGTCTCTCTCTCTCCTGTCTCTCTCTCTCTGTCTCTCTCTCTCTCTCTCTCTCTCTCTCTCTCTCTCTGTCTCTCTCTGTCTCTCCTCTGTCTCTCTCTGTCTCTCTCTCTCTCTCTCTCTCTCTCTCTCTCTCTCTCTCTCTCTGTCTCTCTCTCTCTGTCTCTCATATATATATGTATTTCCAGTTCATTCGAAAAGTATTCAGACCCCTTGACTGTTTCCACATTTTGTTACTTTACAGCCTTGTTCTAAAGGCTAATTGATCATCCTTGAGATGTTTCTACAACTTGATTGCAGTCCACCTGTGGTAAATTCAATTCATTAGACATCATTTGAAAAGGCACACACCTGTCTATATAATATCACACAGTTGACAGTGCATGTCAGGGCAAAAACCAAACCATGAGGTCGAAGGAATTGTCCGTAGAGCTTTATACAGCATTGAAGGTCCCCAAGAACACAGTGGCCTCGATCATTCTGAAATGGAAGAAGTTTACACCTAGAGCTGGCCATCCGTCAAAACTGAGCAATCGAGGGAACTTTGAACTCCATGGTCACTACGACAGAGCTCCAGAGTTCCTCTGTGGTGATGGGAGAACCTTCCAGAAGGACAAACCATCTCTCCACCATCTCTCCATCTCTCCACCAATCAGGCCTTCAAGATAGAGTGGCCAGATGGAAGCCACTACTCAGTAAAGAGGCACATGCCCTCTTGGAGTTTGCCGAAAGGCACTTAAAGGTCTCTGACCATGAGAAACAAGATTCAGTGGTCTGAGGAAACCAAGATTGAAGTCTTTGGCCTGAATGCCAAGCGTCACATCTGGAGGAAACATGGCACATCCCTACGGTGAAGCATGGTGGTGGCAGCGTCATGCTGTGGGGATGTTTTTCAGCAGCAGGGACTGGGAGACTAGTCAGGATCGAGGGAAAGATGAACAGAGAAAAGTACAGAGATCCTTGATGAAAACCTGCTCCAGAACGTTCAGGACCTCAGACAGGGGCGAAGGTTCACCTTCCAACAAGGACAACGACCCTAAGCACACAACCCAGACAACGCAGGAGTGGCTTCGGGACAAGTCTCTGAATGTCTTTGAGTGGCCCAGCCAGAGCCCGGATTTGAACCCGATCGAACATCTCTGGAGAGACTTGAAAATAGCTATGCAGTGACACTCCCCATCCAACCTGACAGAGCTTGAGAGGATCTGCAGAGAAGAATGGGAGAAACTCCCCAAATACAGGTGTGCCAAGCTTGTAGCGTCATACCCAAGAAGACTCGAAGCTGTAATCGCTGCCAAAGGTGCTTCAATAAAGTACTGAGTTAAGGGTCTGATGTGATATTTCATTTTTATGCAAAAATGTCTTAAAACCTGTTTTTACTTTGTCATTATGGGGTATTGTGATGTCATTATGGGGTATTGTGATGTCATTATGGGGTATTGTGATGTCATTATGGGGTATTGTGTGAAGATTGATGAAAAACATTGTAATCCATTTTAGAATAAGGCTGTAATGTAACAAAATGTGAAAAAGTCAAGGGGTCTGAATACTTTCTGAGTGAACTGTGTATATACAGTACCAGTCAAACGTTTGGACACCTACTCATTCAACGGTTAGTCGTAGAATAATAGTGAAGACTTCAAAACAGTTAAATAACACATATGTAATCATGTTGTAAGCAATAAAGTGTGCCTTAGCTTTGCACACTCTTGGAATTCTCTCAAGCAGCTTCACCTGGAATGCTTTTCCAACAGTCTTGAAGGAGTCCCCACATATGCTGAGCACTTGTTGGCTGCTTTTCCTTCACTCTGCGGTCCAACTCATCCTAAACCATCTCAATTGGGTTGAGGTCGGGTGACTCTGGAGGCCAGGTCATCTGATGCAGCACTCCATCACTCTCCTTCTTGGTCAAATAGCCCTTACACAGCCTGGAGGTGTGTTGGGTCATTTTCCTGTTGAAAAACAAATGATAGTCCCACTAAGCCCAAACCAGATGGGATGGTGTATCGCTGCAGAATGCTGTGGTAGCCATGCTGGTTAAGTCTGCCTTGAATTCTAAATAAATCACTGACTGTGTCACCAGCAAGGCACCCCTACACCATCACACTTCCTCCTCCATGCTTCATCTGGAGATAATCTGCTTACCTACTCTGTGTCTCACAAAGACATGACTGTTGGAACCGAAAATCTCATATTTGGACTTATCAGACAGATTGAGTACAGATTTCCACAGGTTTAATGTCCGTTTCTCGTGTTTCTTGGCCCAAGCAAGTCTCTTCTTCTTATTGGTGTACTTTAGAAGTGGTTTCTCTCTCTCTCTGTCTCTCTCTCTGTCTCTCTCTCTGTCTCTCTCTGTCTCTCTCTGTCTCTCTCTCTCTGTCTCTGTCTGTCTCTCTCTCCTCTCTCTCTTTCTGTCTCTCTCTCCTCTCTCTCTTCTCTCTCTCTCTCTCTGTCTCTCTCTCTGTCTCTCTCTCTCTCTCTCTGTCTCTCTCTCTGTCTCTCTCTTCTCTCTCTCTCTCTCTCTCTCTCTGTCTCTCTCTCTCTCTCTCTCTCTCTGTCTCTCTCTCTCTCTCTCTGTCTCTCTCTCTCTCTCTCTCTCTCTCTCTCTCTCTCTGTCTCTCTCTCTGTCTCTCTCTCTCTCTCTCTCTCTCTCTCTCTCTCTCTCTCTCTCTCTCTCTCTCTCTCTGTCTCTCTCTGTCTCTCTCTCTCTCTCTCTGTCTCTCTCTGTCTCTCTCTCTCTCTCTCTCTCTCTCTCTCTCTCTCTGTCTCTCTCTGTCTCTCTCTCTCTCTCTCTGTCTCTCTCTCTCTCTCTCTCTCTCTCTCTGTCTCTCTCTCTCTCCCCCCTCAGTAACTAATCTATGTCCCCCTCAGTAACTAATCTCCCCCTCAGTAACTAATCGAATCCCCCTCAGTAACTAATCAAATCCCCCTCAGTAACTAATCTAACTCCCCTCAGTAACTAATCTATGTCCCCCTCAGTAACTAATCTATGTCCCCCCTCAGTAACTAATCTATGTCCCCCTCAGTAACTAATCTATGTCCCCCTCAGTAACTAATCTATGTCCCCCCCTCAGTAACTAATCTATGTCCCCCTCAGTAACTAATCTATGTCCCCCTCAGTAACTAATCTATGTCCCCCCTCAGTAACTAATCTATGTCCCCCTCAGTAACTAATCTATGTCCCCCCTCAGTAACTAATCTATGTCCCCCTCAGTAACTAATCTATGTCCCCCTCAGTAACTAATCTATGTCCCCCCTCAGTAACTAATCTATGTCCCCCCTCAGTAACTAATCTATGTCCCCCTCCTCAGTAACTAATCTATGTCCCCCTCCTCAGTATCTAATCTATGTCCCCCTCCTCAGTAACTAATCTATGTCCCCCCCCCTCAGTAACTAATCTATGTCCCCCCCCCTCAGTAACTAATCTATGTCCCCCCTCAGTAACTAATCTATGTCCCCCCCCTCAGTAACTAATCTATGTCCCCCCCTCAGTAACTAATCTATGTCCCCCCTCAGTAACTAATCTATGTCCCCCCTCAGTAACTAATCTATGTCCCCCTCCTCAGTAACTAATCTATGTCCCCCCTCAGTAACTAATCTACCCCCCCCTCAGTAACTAATCTATGTTCCCCCCTCAGTAACTAATCTATGTCCCCCTCAGTAACTAATCTATGTCCCCCTCAGTAACTAATCTATGTCCCCCCCTCAGTAACTAATCTATGTCCCCCCCCTCAGTAACTAATCTATGTCCCCCCCTCAGTAACTAATCTATGTCCCCCCCCTCAGTAACTAATCTATGTCCCCCCCTCAGTAACTAATCTATGTCCCCCCTCAGTAACTAATCTATGTCCCCCCCTCAGTAACTAATCTATGTCCCCCTCAGTAACTAACCTATGTCCCCCCCCCTCCTCAGTAACTAATCTATGTCCCCCTCAGTAACTAATTTATGTCCCCCTCAGTAACTAATCTATGTCCCCCTCAGTAACTAATCTATGTCCCCCCTCCTCAGTAACTAATCTATGTCCCCCTCCTCAGTAACTAATCTATGTCCCCCTCCTCAGTAACTAATCTATGTCCCCCTCCTCAGTAACTAATCTATGTCCCCCCCTC
Organism: Oncorhynchus nerka; assembly: GCF_034236695.1. Classification (NCBI taxonomy): domain Eukaryota; kingdom Metazoa; phylum Chordata; class Actinopteri; order Salmoniformes; family Salmonidae; genus Oncorhynchus; species Oncorhynchus nerka. Next base: position 6,110,250 of record NC_088406.1, read on the forward strand.
AGTAACTAATCTATGTCCCCCCCTCAGTAACTAATCTATGTCCCCCCCCTCAGTAACTAATCTATGTCCCCCCCTCAGTAACTAATCTATGTCCCCCTCAGTAACTAATCTATGTCCCCCCCTCCTCAGTAACTAATCTATGTCCCCCCTCAGTAACTAATCTATGTCCCCCTCCTCAGTAACTAATCTATGTCCCCCTCCTCAGTAACTAATCTACCCCCCCCTCAGTAACTAATCTATGTCCCCCCCTCAGTAACTAATCTATGTCCCCCTCAGTAACTAATCTATGTCCCCCTCCTCAGTAACTAATCTATGTCCCCCCTCAGTAACTAATCTATGTCCCCCCCTCAGTAACTAATCTATGTCCCCCCTCAGTAACTAATCTATGTCCCCCCCCTCAGTAACTAATCTATGTCCCCCCCTCCTCAGTAACTAATCTATGTCCCCCCTCAGTAACTAATCTATGTCCCCCCCTCAGTAACTAATCTATGTCCCCCTCAAACTAACCTATGTCCCCCTCCTCAGTAACTAATCTATGTCCCCTCAGTAACTAATTTATGTCCCCCTCAGTAACTAATCTATGTCCCCCTCAGTAACTAATCTATGTCCCCCCCCCCTCAGTAACTAATCTATGTCCCCCCTCCTCAGTAACTAATCTATGTCCCCCCCCCCTCAGTAACTAATCTATGTTCCCCTCAATAACTAATCTATGTCCCCCCCTCCTCAGTAACTAATCTATGCCCCCCTCCTCAATAACTAATCTATGTCCCCCTCCTCAGTAACTAATCTATTCCCCCTCCTCAGTAACTAATCTATGTCCCCCTCCTCAGTAACTAATCTATGTCCCCCCCTCCTCAGTAACTAATCTATGTCCCCCCCTCAGTAACTAATCTATGCCCCCCCTCAGTAACTAATCTATGCCCCCCTCAGTAACTAATCTATGTCCCCCCTCAGTAACTAATCTATGTCCCCCTCCTCAGTAACTAATCTATGTCCCCCTCCTCAGTAACTAATCTATGTCCCCCCCTCAGTCAGTAACTAATCTATGTCCCCCCTCAGTAACTAATCTATGTCCCCCCCCTCAGTAACTAATCTATGTCCCCCCCTCAGTAACTAATCTATGTCCCCCCTCAGTAACTAATCTATGTCCCCCCAGTAACTAATCTATGTCCCCCCTCAGTAACTAATCTATGTCCCCCCCCCCTCAGTAACTAATCTATGTCCCCCTCAGTAACTAATCTATGTCCCCCTCCTCAGTAACTAATCTATGTCCCCCCCTCAGTAACTAATCTATGTATGTTCCCCCTCAGTAACTAATCTATGTCCCCCTCAGTAACTAATCTATGTCCCCCCCAGTAACTAATCTATGTCCCCCCTCAGTAACTAATCTATGTCCCCCCTCAGTAACTAATCTATGTCCCCCCTCAGTAACCCCCCCCTCAGTAACTAATCTAAGTAACTAATCTATGTCCCCCCTCAGTAACTAATCTATGTCCCCCTCCTCAGTAACTAATCTATGTCCCCCTCAGTAACTAACCTATGTCCCCCTCAGTAACTAATCTATGTCCCCCTCAGTAACTAATCCTAATCAAATAACTAAACTAATCTATGTCCCCCCCTCCTCAGTAACTAATCTATGTCCCCCCCCTCCTCAGTAACTAATCTATGTCCCCTAATCTATGTCCCCCCCTCCTCAGTAACTAATCTATTCCCCCTCCTCAGTAACTAATCTATGTCCCCCCCCTCCTCAGTAACTAATCTATGCCCCCCTCCTCAGTAACTAATCTATGTCCCCCCTCCTCAGTAACTAATCTATGCCCCCCCCCTCCTCAGTAACTAATCTATGCCCCCTCCTCAGTAACTAATCTATGCCCCCCTCCTCAGTAACTAATCTATGCCCCCCCCTCCTCAGTAACTAATCTATGCCCCCCCTCCTCAGTAACTAATCTATGCCCCCCCTCCTCAGTAACTAATCTATGCCCCCCTCCTCAGTAACTAATCTATGTCCCCTCCTCAAACTAATCTATGTCCCCCTCAGTAACTAATCTATGTCCCCCTCAGTAACTAATCTATGTCCCCCTCCTCAGTAACTAATCTATTCCCCCCCTCCTCAGTAACTAATCTATTCCCCCTATTACAGAGATCAGATCTTCAACCAGTCGACAGAGCTGGTGTGCAGAGCGTATGGAGAGGTGTACACAGCCGTGACCAGCCCAGCCAACAGCTACAAGGACCCAGACAACCTGGTACCACGGTCTCCTCAGCAGGTCCAGGCTCTGCTGTCCTAACACACCTGGTCTCACCAGAGTTAACCCGGTCTCACCAGAGTTAACCCGGTCTCACCTAGGCTCTACGTGTCTCTCTGGACCCACCTGAAGCCGACTCACACAGTGGTGAAGGAAGAAAGGCCAATGGCTTTGTGAAGTGGACCGTTACATTAAATGATTGTGTGTTAAGTAACCTGTATATGTAAATGGAACTGGGAATAAATTAGGTTTAAACAGGAACTGGTTGGTCTATTTTCTAATTATAAAGAGTCAACAACAATGGATTTGCTTTTGGAGAGTGACACAAACCAGCTGAAACTAGAGCAGACAGAGAGGTGTGTTTTGGACTCTTGGTCTACTGAGTGTTTCGTCCTCTCGTTCCCGTATCGCGGCATGAATCACAGTGTCTGCCAGGAGAGAGAACAGCTCGCACTCTGGAAAAAAACAACATTTACGGTCCTGCTCCACGTGAATGGAGATTCCCACCAGCTCAGAGAAACTCTTACTTTCTCTCTCTCTCTGTCTCTCATCTCTCTCTGTCTCTGTCTCTCTCTCTCTCTCTGTCTCTCTCTCTCTCTGTCTCTCTCTCTCTCTCTCTCTCTCTCTCTCTCTCTCTCTCTCTGTCTCTCTCTGTCTCTCTCTCTCTCTCTGTCTCTCTCTCTCTCTCTCTGTCTCTCTCTCTCTCTCTGTCTCTCTCTCTCTCTCTGTCTCTCTCTCTCTCTCTCTCTCTGTCTCTCTCTCTCTCTCTCTCTCTCTCTCTCTGTCTCTCTCTGTCTCTCTCTCTCTCTCTGTCTCTCTCTCTCTCTCTCTCTCTGTCTCTCTGTCTCTCTCTGTCTCTGTCTCTCTCTCTCTCTCTCTCTCTCTGTCTCTCTCTGTCTCTCTCTCTGTCTCTCTCTCTCTGTCTCTCTCTGTCCCTCTCTGTCTCTCTCTCTGTCCCTCTTTGTCTCTCTCTGTCTCTCTCTTTGTCCCTCTTTGTCTCTCTCTGTCTCTCTCTCTCTCTCTCTCTCTCTCTATTCTATCTCCCTCTCTCTCTTTCTATCTCCTCTCTCTCTCTCTCTCTCTCTCTCTCTCTCTCTCTCTCTTTCTTTCTTTCTTTCTTTCTTTCTTTCTTTCTATCTTTCTCTCTGTCTTCACTCCGGTCTCTAATCAGAAACAGATCGGTCTTTCTTCTCATTAAAACGTTTTCTCTGTATTAAAATACACTGCTTGTGTTTGCTCTTTTCTCTCTCCTTCAGAAAGAGATGGTTCAATTGTGCGTTGAGACTAGGACCAATCTGGGACAGGCTGAGTGCATTCTACAAGACAATGGAGCTTTCATGTGTCTCACGGCCCGATCTTGTGTGTGTGTGTGTGTGTGTGTGTGTGTGCCTGTGTGTGTCAGAAGTCACACCATCATTTAATTGCAGTGAAAATGCCTGCCAGGCTCAATTTGACAGCTATATTTAGGTTGAGAAGTAGAAGAGAGAGATGATATGATGGTGATATGATATTGCATGCTGTCTATTAATAGTCTCAGGCACGTAAAAAAAACAGCTCAGAGTGTTTCAGAGTATTGAAGAGAAGGGGTTGTTCTATGAGACTTGAGTGTTGGACGTATTGACAGGGTCACTGCTTGTGTCAGTTACCTGATGTGGAATAGAGTTCCATGTAGTCATGGCTCTATGTAGTAACTGTGGAATAGAGTTCCATGTAGTCATGGCTCTATGTAGTACTGTGGAATAGAGTTCCATGTAGTCATGGCTCTATGTACTACTGTGGAATAGAGTTCCATGTAGTCATGGCTCTATGTAGTACTGTGGAATAGAGTTCCATGTAGTTATGGCTCCTTGTAGTACTGTGGAATAGAGTTCCATGTAGTCATGGCTCTATGTAGTACTGTGGAATAAAGTTCCATGTAGTTATGGCTCTATGTAGTACTGTTCCATGTAGTCTCTCTATGTAACTGTGGAATAGAGGTCCATGTAGTCATGGCTCTATGTAGTCTGTGGAATAGAGGTCCAAAATCATGGCTCTATGTAGTACTGTGGAATAGAGTTCCATGTAGTCATGGCTCTATGTAGTACTGTGGAATAGAGTTCCATGTAGTCATGGCTCTATGTAGTACTGTGGAATAGAGTTCCATGTAGTCATGGCTCTTCAGTACTGTGGAATAGAGTTCCATGTGTCATGGCTCTATGTAGTGAGACTAGGACCAATCTGTGGAATAGGCCATGTAGTCATGGCTCTATGTCTACTGTGGAATAGTTCCAATGGATGGCTCTATGTAGTACTGTGGAATAGAGTTCCATGTAGTCATGGCTCTATGATCTTGTGAGTTCCATGTGTGGCTCTATGTGTGTGGAATAGAGTTCCATGTGTGTGCCTGTGTGTGTCCATGAGTTATGGCTCACTGTGGAATAGAGTTCCATCATTTATGTAGTACTGTGAATAAAGTTCCATGTAGTTATGGCTCTATGTAGTACTGTGGAATAGAGTTCCATGTAGTCATGGCTCTATGTAGTACTGTGGAATAGAGGTCCATGTAGTCATGGCTCTATGTAAACTGTGGAAAGACAGCTCTATGTAGTGTTTCCATGTAGTCATGGCTCTATGAAGTGGAATAGAGGTAGTCATGGCTCTATGTAGTACTGTGGAATAGTTGCATGGCTCTATGTCTAGTACTGTGGAATAGAGTTCATGTCACATGGCTCTATGTAGTACTGTGGAATAGAGTTCAGTTATGGCTCTGAGTACTGTGGAATAGAGTTCCATGTAGTCATGGCTCTATGTAGTACTGTGGAATAGAGTTCCATGTAGTCATGGCTCTATGTAGTACTGTGGAATAGAGTTCCATGTCGTCATGGCTCTATGTAGTACTGTGGAATAGAGTTCCATGTCGTCATGGCTCTATGTAGTACTGTGGAATAGAGTTCCATGTCGTCATGGCTCTATGTAGTACTGTGGAATAGAGTTCCATGTAGTCATGGCTCTATGTAGTACTGTGGAATAGAGTTCCATGTAGTCATGGCTCTATGTAGTACTGTGGAATAGTATGTAGTCATGGCTGTGGAATAGAGTTCCATGTAGTCATGGCTCTATGTAGTACTGTGGAATAGTTCCATGTAGTCATGGCTCTATGTAGTACTGTGGAATAGAGTTCCATGTAGTCATGGCTCTATGTAGTACTGTGGAATAGAGTTCCATGTAGTCATGGCTCTATGTAGTACTGTGGAATAGAGTTCCATGTAGTCATGGCTCTATGTAGTACTGTGGAATAGAGTTCCATGTAGTCATGGCTCTATGTAGTACTGTGGAATAGAGTTCCATGTAGTCATGGCTCTATGTAGTACTGTGGAATAGAGTTCCATGTAGTCATGGCTCTATGTAGTACTGTGGAATAGAGTTCCATGTAGTCATGGCTCTATGTAGTACTGTGGAATAGAGTTCCATGTAGTCATGGCTCTATGTAGTACTGTGGAATAGAGTTCCATGTAGTCATGGCTCTATGTAGTACTGTGGAATAGAGTTCCATGTAGTCATGGCTCTATGTAGTACTGTGGAATAGAGTTCCATGTCGTCATGGCTCTGTAGTACTGTGGAATAGAGTTCCATGTAGTCATGGCTCTATGTAGTACTGTGGAATTCCAGAGTTCCATGTAGTACATGGCTCTCTATGTAGTACTGTGGAATAGAGTTCCATGTCGTCATGGCTCTATGTAGTACTGTGGAATAGAGTTCCATGTCGTCATGGCTCTATGTAGTACTGTGGAATAGAGTTCCATGTAGTCATGGCTCTATGTAGTACTGTGGAATAGAGTTCCATGTAGTCATGGCTCTATGTAGTACTGTGGAATAGAGTTCCATGTAGTCATGGCTCTATGTAGTACTGTGGAATATAGTTCCATGTAGTCATGGCTCTATGTAGTACTGTGGAATAGAGTTCCATGTAGTCATGGCTCTATGTAGTACTGTGGAATAGAGTTCCATGTAGTCATGGCTCTATGTAGTACTGTGGAATAAAGTTCCATGTAGTCATGGCTCTATGTAGTAACTGTGGAATAGAGTTCCATGTAGTCAGGCTCTATGTAGTACTGTGGAATAGAGTTCCATGTCGTCATGGCTCTATGTAGTACTGTGGAATAGAGTTCCATGTAGTCATGGCTCTATGTAGTACTGTGGAATAGAGTTCCATGTAGTCATGGCTCTATGTAGTACTGTGGAATAGTTCCATGTAGTCATGGCTCTATGTAGTACTGTGGAATAGTTCCATGTAGTCATGGCTCTATGTAGTACTGTGGAATAGAGTTCCATGTAGTCATGGCTCTATGTAGTACTGTGGAATAGAGTTCCATGTAGTCATGGCTCTATGTAGTACTGTGGAATAGAGTTCCATGTAGTCATGGCTCTATGTAGTACTGTGGAATAGAGTTCCATGTAGTCATGGCTCTATGTAGTACTGTGGAATAGAGTTCCATGTAGTCATGGCTCTATGTAGTACTGTGGAATAGAGTTCCATGTCGTCATGGCTCTATGTAGTACTGTGGAATAGAGTTCCATGTCGTCATGGCTCTGTAGTACTGTGGAATAGAGTTCCATGTAGTCATGGCTCTATGTAGTACTGTGGAATAGAGTTCCATGTAGTCATGGCTCTATGTAGTACTGTGGAATAGTTCCATGTAGTCATGGCTCTATGTAGTACTGTGGAATAGAGTTCCATGTAGTCATGGCTCTATGTAGTACTGTGGAATAGAGTTCCATGTAGTCATGGCTCTATGTAGTACTGTGGAATAGAGTTCCATGTAGTCATGGCTCTATGTAGTACTGTGGAATATAGTTCCATGTAGTCATGGCTCTATGTAGTAACTGTGGAATAGAGTTCCATGTAGTCAGGCTCTATGTAGTACTGTGGAATAGAGTTCCATGTCGTCATGGCTCTATGTAGTACTGTGGAATAGAGTTCCATGTCGTCATGGCTCTATGTAGTACTGTGGAATAGAGTTCCATGTAGTCATGGCTCTATGTAGTACTGTGGAATAGAGTTCCATGTCGTCATGGCTCTGTAGTACTGTGGAATAGAGTTCCATGTAGTCATGGCTCTATGTAGTACTGTGGAATAGAGTTCCATGTAGTCATGGCTCTATGTAGTACTGTGGAATAGTTCCATGTAGTCATGGCTCTATGTAGTACTGTGGAATAGAGTTCCATGTAGTCATGGCTCTATGTAGTACTGTGGAATAGAGTTCCATGTAGTCATGGCTCTATGTAGTACTGTGGAATAGAGTTCCATGTAGTCATGGCTCTATGTAGTACTGTGGAATATAGTTCCATGTAGTCATGGCTCTATGTAGTACTGTGGAATAGAGTTCCATGTAGTCATGGCTCTATGTAGTACTGTGTACCTCCCATAGTTTGTTCTGGACTTGGGGACTGTGAAGAGACCTCTGGTGGCATGTCTTGTGGGGTATGCATGGGTGACTGAGCTGTGTGCCAGTAGTTTAGACAGACAGCTCGGTGTATTCAACATGTCAATACCTCCACATAAATCAAAGTAGTGATGAAGTCAATCTCTCCTCCACTTTCAACCAGGAGAGATTGACATGCATATTATTAATGTTAGCTCTCAGTGTACATCCAAGGGCCGGCCGTGCTGCCCTGTTCTTTTCTTTAGCACCTGACCACACGACTGAACACTAGTCAAGGAGCGGCAAAACCAGGGCCTGTAGGACCTGCCTTGTTGACAGTGTTAAGAAATCAGAACATCGCTTTTTTTATAGACATACTTCTCCCCATTTTAGCATCAATATGGGGCGGCAGGGTAGCCTAGTGGTTAGAGCGTTGGACTAGTAACCGAAAGGTTGCAAGTTCAAATCACCGAGCTGACAAGGTACAAATCTGTCGTTCTGCCTCTGAACTGTTCCTTGGCCACCATTGAAAATAAGAATTTGTTCTTAACTGATTTGCCTAATTAAATAAAGGTAAAATAAAATGTTTTGACAATGACAGTTTACTTCTCGTGAAGTGTTACTTCAAGCAATTTATTACAAGATTTAGTTGAGGTTTAGGGTTTAGTGAATGACTTGTCCCAAATACAATGCTTTTAGTTTTATAAATATTTAGGGCTAACTTATTCCCTGCTTCCCATTCTAAAACTAACTGCAGCTCTTTGTTGAGTGTTGCAGTCATTTCAGTCACTGTAGTAGCTGACGTGTATAGTGTTGAGTCATCCGCATACATAGAAACTCTAGCTTTACTCAAAGTCAGTGGCATATAGTTAATAAAAATTGAAAAAGCAAGGGGCCTAAACAGCTACCTTGGGGAATTCCTTATTCGACCTGGATTATGTTGGAGAGGATTCCACGCTAGCGTCCCACCTCGACTACAGCCAGTGAAAGTGCAGGGCGCCAAATTCAAAACAACAGAAATCCCATAATTAAAATTCCTCAAACATACAAGTATTATACACCATTTTAAAGATAAACCTCTTGTAAATTCAGCCACATTGTCCGATTTCAAATAGGCACAAGCACACCATGCGATTATGTTAGGACAGCACCTAGTCACAGAAAACCATACAGCCATTTTCCAGCCAAGGAGAGGGCTCACAAAAGTCAGAAATAGCGATTAAATGAATCACTAACCTTTGATCTTCATCAGATGGCACTCACAGGTTTTCATGTTACACAATAAATGTGTGTTTTGTTTGTATAACGTTAATCTTTATGTCCAAAAACCTCATTTGAAATCGGTGTGTTATGTTCAGAAATGCATTGTCTCAAACAAACATCCGGTGAAAGTGCAGAGAGCCACATCAAATTACAGAAATACTCATCATAAACATTGATAATCAATACAAGTGTTAAACATACGAATAAAGATAAACTTCTCCTTAACTTCTCTAGGGTAGGGGGCAGCATTCGGGATTTTGGATGAAAAGCATGTTAAACAGCCTGCTACTCGGGCCCGGAAGATATGATATGCATATAACTGGTAGATTTGGATAGAAAACAATCTAAAGTTTCCAAAACTGATAAAATAGTGTCTGTGAGTATAACAGAACTGATTTGGCAGGCGAAAACCTGAGAAAAATCCATTCAGGAAGTAGTTTTTTTGTTTTTGTTTTGTAGTTTTCTATTCAATGCCATTACCGTATCCATTGACTTAGGACTCAAATTGCAGTTGCTATGCCTTCCACTAGATGTCAATAGTCTTTAGAAATTGTTTCAGGCTTGTATTCTGAAAAATGTGGGAGTAAGACCAGTCTGAATGAGTGGACCCTAACGTGTCACAGAGCTTTTTCATCCCGAGAGAGTGCCTTTCTTGTTTATCTTTTATATTGACGATGTTATTGTCCGTTTGAAATATTATAGATAATTTAGGCTAAAAACAACCTGAGGCTTGAATATTAACATCGTTTGACATGTTTGACATGTTTCTATGAACTTTACGGATACAATTTGGATTTTTTTATCTGCCTGTTTTGACTGCATTTGAGCCTGTGGATTACTGAAGAAAACGTGCAAACAAAACAGACGTTTTTGGATATAAAAAGACTTTATCGAACAGAAGGAACATTTATTGAGTAAATGAATGTCTTCTGAGTGCCACCATATGAAGATCATCAAAGTTAAGGGATTAATTTTATCTTTATTTGATTAATTTTATCTTTATTTCTGAGTTGTGTAACTCTTCTGCTTGGCTGGTTACTGTTTGTAATGATTTGTCTGCTGGGCTATGTTCTCAAATAATCATAAGGCTTTCGCCATAAAGCATTTTTTAAATCTGACACCGTAGTTGGATTCACAAGAAGTTAATCTTTAAACCTATGTAAAATATATTTAGTTTTTTGAATTTTTATAATGAGTATTCCTGTATTTGAATTTGGCGCTCTGCAATCTCACTGATGTTGGCCAGGTGGGATGCTAGCGTCCCACATACCCTAGAGAGGCTTTACCGCGAAAGCACACTTTGCGATTATGTTAGGTCAGCGCCTAGACACAGAAACCCACACAGCCATTTTCCAACTAAGGAGAGTGTCACAAAAGTCAGAAATAGCATTAAAATCAATCACTTACCTTTGATGATCTTCATCTGGTGGCACTCCCAGGTCTCCGTGTTAGACAACAAATGTTAGTTTTGTTCGATAAAGTTCATCTTTATGTCCAAATACCTCCTTTTTGTTGGTGCGTTTAGTTCAGAAATCCAAAGGCACAGTGCGCGCTCTCAACACCAAGACGAAAAGTCAAAAAAGTACAATAAAAGTTCGTAGAAACATGTCAAACGATGTTTGAAATCAATCCTCAGGTTGTTTTTGTCATAAATAATCAATAATATTTCAACCGGACAAAAGCTTCGTCAATGGTAAAGGTAAACAAGAAATGCTCGCTCCCTATCACGTGCTTGGTTCATGTCTGGAAATTTCCACTGTCCTCTCATTGAAAGCGGTGTATCTCCCTCAGTTCTCAGAGTAAAAGTCTTAAACAATGCCTAAAGACTGGTCACATGTAGCCATAGAGATCTTGAACTGGGTCCTAAGTCTTTGTATGGTGGATAGGCTTTCAATGGAAAAACATCCTTTCAAAATAATAGTACTTCCTGGTTGGATTGTCCTCGGGTTTTCGCCTGCCATATCAGTTCTGTTATACTCACAGACATTATTTTAAGTTTTGGAAAATGTAATGTTTTCTATCTAAATCTACTGATTATATGCATATCATATCTTCTGGGACTGAGTAGCAGGCAGTTTAATTTAATTTAGTAGATTTCTGTCTTTATTTGTTCTTCTTCTAGGATCTGAAGCAGTAGATTTCTGTCTTTATTTGTTCTTCTTCTAGGATCTGAAGCAGTAGATTTCTGTCTTTATTTGTTCTTCTTCTAGGATCTGAAGCAGTAGATTTCTGTCTTTATTTGTTCTTCTTCTAGGATCTGAAGCAGTAGATTTCTGTCTTTATTTTTTCTTCTTCTAGGATCTGAAGCAGTGGCTCCTCAGGAGGAGGAAGGGGAAGGACCATTACTATTCAGTAAATTTCATATAAATAGTCAATCATTTTACAACATTTGCCTTTTTAGATAAAACTATACTAAATATATTCACGTCACCAAATAAAATATATATTTTTTAAACACTGTTTTGCGATAGTTTACTGTAGCTTATGTTTCTTTTCTATCCAGATGTCTATTTTTGTACCACCAAGCGTCTATTTTTGTAGGCTTTACTGTGCAATAGGAAGTAACTAAATGCACCAAAAATGTCTCAAAGATACCTAAACGCTATTCATGATGATCCATGTACTGTATATGTATTTGTGTGAGACCGTGGTCCACACGTTGAAATGCTTAGCCTCAACACGAGGTGAAGAAGATAACCTCAACTACCAGGCCAGGATACCGCAAGTCTGCAGCTGCACAGTGATCTAGAACTTTCACTATATACAGTGGGGCAATAAAGTATTTAGTCAGCCACCAATTGTGCAAGTTCTCCCACTTAAAAAGGTGAGAGAGGCCTGTAATAGGTACACTTCAACTATGACAGACAAAATGAGAAAAAAAATCCAGAAAATCACATTGTAGGATTTGTAATGAATTTATTTGCAAATTATGGTGGAAAATACGTATTTGGTCAATAACAAAAGTTTATCTCAATACTTTGTTATATACCCTTTGTTGGCAATGACAGAGGTCAAACGTTTTCTCTAAGTCTTCACACACCTCCATGCAGATCTCCTCTAGAGCAGTGATGTTTTGGGACTGTTGCTGGGCAACACAGACTTTCATCTCCCTCCAAAGATTTTCTATGGGGTTGAGATCTGGAGACTGGCTAGGCCACTTCAGGACCTAGAAATGTTTCTTACGAAGCCACTCCTTTGTTGCCCGGGCGGTGTGTTTGGGATCATTGTCATGCTGAAAGACAAAGCCACGTTTCATCTTCAATGCCTTTGCTGGTGGTAGGCTTTGTTACTTTGGTCCCAGCTCTCTGCAGGTCATTCACTAGGTCCCCCCGTGTAATTCTGGGATTTTTGCTCACCGTTCTTGTGATCATTTTGATCCCACGGGGTGAGATCTTGCGTGGAGCCCCAGATCGAGGGAGATTATCAGTGGTCTTGTATGTCTTCCATTTCCTAATAATTGCTCCCACGGTTGATTTCTTCAAACCAAGCTGCTTACCTATTGCAGATTCAGTCTTCCCAGCCTGGTGCAGGTCTACAATTTTGTTTCTGGTGTCCTTTGACAGCTCTTTGGTCTTGGCCATAGTGGAGTTTGGAGTGTGACTGTTTGAGGTTGTGGACAGGTGTCTTTTATACTGATAACAAGTTCAAACAGGTGCCATTAATACAGGTAACGAGTGGAGGACAAAGGAGCCTCTTAAAGAAGAAGCTACAGGTCTGTGAGAGCCAGAAATCTCGCTTGCTTACTTATTTTCCACCATAATTTGCAAATAAATTCATTAAAAATCCTACAATGTGATTTTCTGGATTTTTTTCCTCATTTTGTCTGTCATAGTTGAAGTGTACCTCTGATGAAAATTACAGGCCTCTCTCATCTTTTTAAGTGGGAGAACTTGCACAATTGGTGGCTGACTTTTTTGCCCCACTGTATGTGTCTTACGCATTTAACCCAACCCCTCTGAATCAGAGAGGGGGGGGGGGGCTGCCTTAATCAACATCCATGTCTTTGACACCCTGGGGAACAGTGGGTTAACTGCCTTGTTCAGGGAGAGAACCTCAAATGTTTACCTTGTCAGCTCGGGGATTTGAACTTGCAACCTTTCAGTTACTGGCCCAACACTCTAACCACTAGGCTACCTGCCGCCCTACTGGTACAGCTGATTAGCTGTCTTATATCATATGTCGAGAAAAACAAATCTAAATGACTTATCCTGCTCCGCTCATCACCATTGGAGACCGGACAACTAAGGAGGACATTGTGACCTCTGGTGGACAACCAGAGCCCTTTCCCATAGAAGGATTGATTGGTTTCAACAGAGAGACGACGAGCAAAGACATCTACACGTAAATACATTGCTTTTCTTACCCAAAACGTGCGGCGTCTCATGTAAGTGTGTATGTGTATTCTGTGTTATTATTTAGTTAGTAAATAAACAATTAATTTAACATTTCTGTAGAACTGAATCATCAGAAAAGGCTGGGGTTCAAGAAGACATTCAGAATGAGACTGATATGAGGTAATGATTAATAAATGACTTATCGATATCATCTTGAGATGAGTTAGTAACTCATTAAACAACTTCTTCCGTGGTGCCCCAAATTCCCTGCTGTCTCCTACCCTGTCTCCTTGCTGTGTCTCCCTGCTGTGTCTCCCTGCTGTCTCCCACCCTGTCTCCCTGCTGTGTCTCCCTCCTTCTCTCCCTGCTGTCTCCCACCCTGTCTCCCTGCTGTGTCTCCCTCCTTCTCTCCCTGCTGTCTCCCACCCTGTCTCCCTGCTGTCTCCCACTGTGTCTCCCTGCTGTCTCCCACCGTGTCTCCCACCGTGTCTCCCTGCTGTCTCCCTGCTGTGTCTCCATCCGTGTCTCCCTGCTGTCTCCCACCGTGTCTCCCTGCTGTCTCCCTGCTGTCTCCCACCGTGTCTCCCTGCTGTGTCTCCCACCGTGTCTCCCTGCTGTGTCTCCCTGCTGTCTCCCTGCTGTCTCCCACCGTGTCTCCCCCTGCTGTCTCCCACCGTGTCTCCCTGCTGTCTCCCTCCGTGTCTCCCTGCTGTCTCCCTCCGTGTCTCCCTGCTGTCTCCCTCCGTGTCTCCCACCGTGTCTCCCTGCTGTCTCCCTGCTGTCTCCCTGCTGTCTCCCACCGTGTCTCCCTGCTGTCTCCCTCCGTGTCTCCCTGCTGTCTCCCTGCTGTGTCTCCCTGCTGTGTCTCCCTCCGTGTCTCCCTCCGTGTCTCCCTGCTGTCTCCCTCCGTGTCTCCCACCGTGTCTCCCTGCTGTGTCTCCCTCCGTGTGCTGTCTCCCACCGTGTCTCCCTCCGTGTCTCCCTCCGTGTCTCCCTGCTGTCTCCCTCCGTGTCTCCCTGCTGTCTCCCATCGTGTCTCCCTGCTGTGTCTCCCTGCTGTGTCTCCCTCCTTCTCTCCCTGCTGTGTCTCCCTCCTTCTCTCCCACCCTGTCTCCCTCCGTGTCTCCCTCCGTGTCTCCCTCAGTGTCTCCCTGCGTGTCTCCCTGCGTGTCTCCCTCCGTGTCTCCCTGCTGTGTCTCCCTGCCGTGTCTCCCTGCTGTCTCCCTCCGTGTCTCCCTGCTGTGTCTCCCTCCTTCTCTCCCTGCTGTGTCTCCCTCCTTCTCTCCCTGCTGTCTCCCTCCGTGTCTCCCTCCGTGTCTCCCTCCGTGTCTCCCTGCTGTGTCTCCCTCCTTCTCTCCCTGCTGTCTCCCACCCTGTCTCCCTGCGTGTCTCCCTCCGTGTCTCCCTGCTGTGTCTCCCTCCTCCCTCTCTCCCTGCTGTCTCCCGTGTCTCCTGTGTCTCCCTCCGTGTCTCCCTGTCGTGTCTCCCTCCGTGTCTCCCTGCGTGTCTCCCCGTGTCTCCCTCCGTGTCTCCCTCCCCACCCTGTCTCCCTGTGTCTCCCTGCGTGTCTCCCTGCGTGTCTCCCTGCGTGTCTCCTTCCGTGTCTCCCTCCGTGTCTCCCTCAGTGTCTGCCTCCGTGTCTCCCTCCTTCTCTCCCTGCTGTCTCCCTGCTGTCTCCCCCTGCTGTCTCCCACCGTGTCTCCCACCCTGCTGTGTCTCCATCCGTGTCTCCCCGTGCTGTCTCTCCCACCGTGTCTCCCTGCTGTCTCCCACCCCACCGTGTCTGTCTCCTCCCACCGTGTCTCCCTGCTGTGTCTCCCACCGTGCTCGCTGCTGTCTCCCTGCTGTGTCTCCCTGCTGTCTCCCACCGTGTCTCCCTGCTGTCTCCCTGCTGTCTCCCACCGTGTCTCCCTGCTGTCTCCCTCCGTGTCTCCCTGCTGTCTCCCACCGTGTCTCCCTGCTGTCTCCCTCCGTGTCTCCCTGCTGTCTCCCTCCGTGTCTCCCTGCTGTCTCCCTCCGTGTCTCCCTGCTGTCTCCCACCGTGTCTCCCTGCTGTCTCCCACCGTGTCTCCCTGCTGTCTCCCTGCTGTCTCCCTGCTGTCTCCCTGCTGTCCCTCCTGCTGTGTCTCCCTGCTGTCTGCTGTCTCCCACCGTGTCTCCTCCCCGTGCTGTCTCCCACCGTGTCTCCCTGCTGTCTCCCTCCGTGTCTCCTGCTGTCTCCCTCCGTGTCTCCCTGCTGTGTCTCCCTGTGTCTCCGTGTCCCTCCGTGTCTCCCTGCGTGTCTCCCACCGTGTCTCCCTGTGTCTCCCTGTGTCTCCCTCCGTGTCTCCCTGCTGTCTCCCTCCGTGTCTCCCTCCGTGTCTCCCTCCTGTCTCCCTCCGTGTCTCCCTGCTGTCTCCCTGCGTGTCTCCCTGCTGTGTCTCCTCTGTGTCTCCGTGTCTCCCCTGCTGTCTCCCACCGTGTCTCCCTGCTGTCTCCCACCGTCTCCCTCTCCCCTGTCTCCCTCCGTGTCTCCCTGCAGTGTCTCCCTCAGTGTCTGCTGTCTCCCTCCTGTCTCCCCTGTGTCTCCCTGCTGTCTCCCATCTCCCACCGTGTCTCCCTGCTGTCTCCCTGCTGTGTGTCTCCCTGTCCTCCCTCTGTCTCCTGTCTGTGTCTCCCTCCTGTCTCCCTGCTGTCCCTCCCTGTCTCCCTCCGTGTCTCCCTGCCTGTGTCTCCCTCCGTGTCTCCCCTGCGTGTCTCCCTCGTGTCTCCCTGCTGTCTCCCTCCGTGTCTCCCTCCGTGTCTCCCTGCTCTCCCTCCGTGTCTCCCTGCGTGTCTCCCTCCGTGTCTCCCTCCGTGTCTCCCTCCGTGTCTCCCTGCGTGTCTCCCTGCGTGTCTCCCTCAGTGTCTGCCTCCGTGTCTCCCTCCTTCTCTCCCTGCTGTCTCCCACCCTGTCTCCCTGCTGTCTCCCACCCTGTCTCCCTGCTGTCTCCCACCGTGTCTCCCTGCTGTCTCCTGTCTGCGTCTCCCACCTCCCTGTGTCTCCTGTGTCTCCCTCAGTGTCTCCCACCCTGTCTCCCTGCTGTCTCCCACCCTGTCTCCCTGCTGTCTCCCACCCTGTCTCCCTGCTGTCTCCCACCGTGTCTCCCACCCTGTCTCCCTGCTGTCTCCCACCCTGTCTCCCTGCTGTCTCCCACCCTGTCTCCCTGCTGTCTCCCACCGTGTCTCCCTGCTGTCTCCCACCGTGTCTCCCTGCTGTCTCCCACCGTGTCTCGCTGCTGTCTCCCACCGTGTCTCCCTGCTGTGTCTCCCTCCGTGTCTCCCTGCTGTCTCCCACCGTGTCTCCCTGCTGTCTCCCACCGTGTCTCCCTGCTGTCTCCCTCCGTGTCTCCCTCCGTGTCTCCCTGCGTGTCTCCCTCAGTGTCTCCCTGCTGTCTCCCACCGTGTCTCCCTGCTGTCTCCCTCCGTGTCTCCCTGCTGTCTCCCTCCGTGTCTCCCTGCTGTCTCCCACCGTGTCTCCCTGCTGTCTCCCACCGTGTCTCCCTGCTGTCTCCCTGCTGTCTCCCACCGTGTCTCCCTGCTGTCTCCCTGTCTCCCCCAGTGTCTCCCTGCCTCCCACCGTGTCTGTGTCTTCCCTGCTGTCTCCCTCCGTGTCTGTCTCCCACCGTGTCTCCCTGCTGTCTCCCTCCGTGTCCTCCCTCCTCCCTGTGTCTCCCCCTGCTGTCTCCCTCCGTGTCTCCCCTGCGTGTCTCCCTCCGTGTCTCCCTGCTGTCTCCCTCCCTGCTGTGTCTCCCTGCGTGTCTCCCTGTCTCCCTCCTGTCTCCTCCTTGTCTCCCTGTGTCTCCCTGCTGTCTCCCTCCGTGTCTCCCTGCTGTCTCCCACCGTGTCTCCCTGCGTGTCTCCCTCCGTGTCTCCCTCCGTCTCCCTGCTGTCTCCTGCTGTGTCTCCCTGCTGTGTCTCCCTGCTGTGTCTCAGTGTCTCCCTGCTGTCTCCACCGTGTCTCCCTGCTGTCTCCCTCCGTGTCTCCCTCCTCCCTCTGTCTCCCTGCTGTCTCCCTCCCCTCCGTGTCTCCCTGCTGTCTCCCTCCGTCTCCTCCGTGTCTCCCTGTGTCTCCCTGCTGTGTCTCCCTCTCCCTGCTGTCTCCCTCCGTGTCTCCCTGCTCCCACCGTGTCCCTGCTGTCTCCCTGCGTGTCTCCTCCTGTCTCCCTGTGTCTCCCTCCTCCCACCCTGTCTGTCTCCCTCCGTGTCTCCCTGCCTCCGTGTCTCCCTGCTGTCTCCCTCCGTGTCTCCCTGTGTCTCCCTCCGTGTCTCTCCTCCGTGTCTCTCCTGCTGTGTCTCCCTGCTGTCTCCCTCCGTGTCTCCCTGCTGTCTCCTCCCTGCTGTCTCCCACCGTGTCTCCCTGTCCGTGTCTCCTGTGTCTCCCTGTCCCTGTCTCCTGCGTGTCTCCCTCCTGTGTCTCCCTCCGTGTCTCCCTCTGTCTCCCTCCCCCTGCTGTCTCCCACCGTGTCTCCCTGCTGTCTCCCACCCTCCCTGTCTCCCTCCGTGTCTGTCTCCCTGCCTCCCCCCGTCTCCCTGCCTCCCACCGTGTCGTGTCTCCCTGCTCCTGTGTCTCCCTCCGTGTCTCCCTCCCTCAGTGTCTCCCTGCTGTCTCCCACCCTGTGTCTCCCCTCCTGCTGTCTCCCTGTCTCCCTGCTGTCTCCCACCGTGTCTCCCTGCTGTCTCCCACCGTGTCTCCCTGCTGTCTCCCACCGTGTCTGTCTCCCTCCGTCTCCCACCGTCTCCCTCCGTGTCTCCCTGCTGTCTCCCTCCGTGTCTCCCTGCTGTCTCCCTCCCTGTCTCCCTGCCTCCCACCGTGTCTCCCTGCTGTCTCCCTCCGTGTGTGTCTCCTGCTGTCTCCCACCGTGTCTCCCTCCGTGTCTCCCCCTGTCCTCCGTGTCTCCCTCCTGCTGTCTCCCTGTGTCTCCCTCCGTGTCTCCCTCCCACCGTGTCTCCCTGCTGTCTCCCCCCTCCGTGTCTCCCCTGTCTCCCTCCTGTCCCTCCTGTCTCCCTGCTGTGTCTCCCTGCTCTCCCTGTCTCCCTGCTGTCTCCCACCCGTGTCTCCCTGCTGTCTCCCTCCGTGTCTCCCTGTGTCTCCCTCCGTGTCTCCCCTGCGTGTCTCCCTCCGTGTCTCCCTGTGTCTGCTGTCTCCCCTGCTGTGTCCCACCGTGTCTCCCTGTGTCTCCCCTGCTGTCTCCCTGCGTGTCTCCCTGCTGTCTCCCACCGTGTCTCCTGCTGTCTCCCTCCGTGTCTCCCTGCTGTCTCCCTCCGTGTCTCCCTCCGTGTCTCCCTGCTGTCTCCCCTGCGTGTCTCCCTGTCTCCTTGCTGTCTCCCTGTGTCTCCCTCCATGTCTCCCCCTGCTGTCTCCCTGCGTGTCTCCCTGCTGTCTCCCTCCGTGTCTCCCTCCGTGTCTCCCCGTGTCTCTGTCTCCCTGTCTCCCTGCTGTCTCCCACCGTGTCTCCCTGCTGTCTCCCTGCTGTCTCCCTGCTGTGTCTCCCTGCTGTGTCTCCTCCGTGTCTCCCTGCTGTGTCTCCCACCGTGTCTCCCTGCTGTCTCCTGCTGTCTGTGTCTCCCTCCTGCTGTCTCCCTCCGTGTCTCCCTGCTGTCTCCCTCCGTGTCTCCCTCCGTGTCTCCCTCCGTGTCTCCCTGTCTCCCTCTGTCTCCCTCCGTGTCTCCCTGCTCCGTGTCTCCCACCGTGTCTCCCTGCTGTCTCCCTGCTGTCTGTGTCTCCCTGTCCCCTGCTGTGTCTCCCTGCTGTCTCCCACCCTGTCTCCCTGCTGTCTCCCACCGTGTGTCTCCCTGTCTCCCTGTGTCTCCTGCTGTCTCCCACCGTGTCTCCCTGTGTCTCCCCACGTGTCTCCTGCTGTCTCCCTGCTGTGTCTCCCTCCGTGTCTCCCTCAGTCTCCCTCCTCCCTGCTGTCTCCCACCGTGTCTCCCTCCGTGTCTCCCTGTCTCCCTGTGTCTCCCTCCCTGTGTCTCCCTCCCCCAGTGTCTCCCTGCTGTCTCCCTCCGTGTCTCCCTCCGTGTCTCCCACCGTGTCTCCCTGTGTCTCCCTCCGTGTCTCCCTCCCTGCTGTCTCCCACCGTGTCTCCGTGTCTCCCTGTCCCCACTCCCTGTGTCTCCCTGTCTCCCTCCGTGTCTCCCTCCGTGTCTCCTCCTCCCTGTCTCCCTCCGTGTCTCCCTGCTGTCTCCCCGTGTCCCCTCCGTGTCTCCCTCAGTGTCTCCCTGTGTCTCCCTCCGTGTCTCCCTGCTGTGTCTCCCTCCGTGTCTCCCCTGCTGTCTCCCACCTGTGTGTCTCCCTGTGTCTCCCTGTGTCTCCCACCGTGTCTCCTCCGTGTCTCCCTCCGTGTCTCCCTGCTGTCTCCCTGCGTGTCTCCCTCCTGTCTCCCTCCGTGTCTCCCTGTGTCTCCCCCTGCTGTCTCCCTCCGTGTCTCCCTGCTGTCTCCCTCCGTGTCTCCCTGCTGTGTCTCCCTCCGTGTCTCCCTGCTGTCTCCCACCCTGTCTCCCACCGTGTCTCCCTGTCCGTGTCTCCCTGCGTGTCTCCCTCCGTCTCCCCGTGTCTCCCTGTGTCTCCCTCCGTGTCTCCCTGCTGTCTCCCTCCGTGTCTCCCTGCTGTCTCCCTCCGTGTCTCCCTGCTGTCTCCCCTGTCTCCCTCCGTGTCTCCCTGCCGTGTCTCCCACCGTGTCTCCCTCTCCCTCCGTGTCTCCCTGCTGTCTCCCACCGTGTCTCCCTGCTGTCTCCCTGCGTGTCTCCCTGTCTCCCTGTGTCTCCCACCGTGTCTCCCTCCCTCCGTGTCTCCCTGCTGTCTCCCACCTGTCCCCTCCGTGTCTCCCTGCGTGTCTCCCCAGTGTCTCCCTGCTGTCTCCCACTCCTGCTGTCTCCCGTGTCCTTGTCTCCCTGCTGTCTCCCACCGTGTCTCCCTGCCCCACCCTGTCTCCCTCCGTGTCTCCCTCCGTGTCTCCCACCCTGTCTCCCTCCGTGTCTCCCTGCTGTCTCCCACTCCCTGTGTCTCCCACCGTGTCTCCTGCTGTCTCCCACCCCTGTGTCTCCCTCCGCTGTCTCCCTCCTGTCTCCCACCGTGTCTCCTCTGTGTCTCCCCACCATGTCCCCTGCTGTCTCCCTGCTGTCTCCCTCCGTGTCTCCCTCCTGTCTCCCTCCGTGTCTCCCTCCTGTCTCCTCCGTGTCTCCCTGCTGTCTCCCACCGTGTCTCCCTGCTGTCTCCCTGCTGTCTCCCCCGTGTCGTCTCCCTCCGTGTCTCCCTCCGTGTCTCCCTGCGTGTCTCCCTCCGTGTCTCCCTGTGTGTCTCCCACCGTGTCTCCCTGCTGTCTCCCACCCTGTCTCCCTGCTGTGTCTCCCTGCCGTGTCTCCCTGCTGTCTCCCTCCGTGTCTCCCTGCTGTGTCTCCCTCCTTCTCTCCCTGCTGTCTCCCACCCTGTCTCCCTCCGTGTCTCCCTCCGTCTCCCTCCGTGTCTCCCTCCAGTGTCTCCTCCCTCCGTGTGTCTCCCTGCTGTCTCCCTCCGTGTCTCCCTCCGTGTCTCCTCCGTGTCTCCCTCCCTCCTGCTGTCTCCCTCCGTCTGTCCCTGCGTGTCTCCCTCCTGTCTCCCTCCGTGTCTCCCTCCGTGTCTCCCTGCGTGTCTCCCTGATGTCTCCCTCCGTGTCTCCCTCCGTGTCTCCCTGCTGTCTCCCTCCGTGTCTCCCCCGTGTCTCCCTCAGTGTCTCCTGCTGTCTCCCACCCTGTCTCCCTCTGTGTCTCCCTCCTTCTCTCCCTGCTGTCTCCCACCCTGTCTCCCTCCGTGTCTCCCTGCGTGTCTCCCTGTCGTGTCTCCCTGCTCCCTCGTGTCTCCCTGCCTCCCTGCTGTCTCCCTGCTGTCTCCCTCCGTGTCTCCCTGCGTGTCTCCCTCCGTGTCTCCCTCCGTGTCTCCCTGCTGTCTCCCACCCTGTCTCCCTCCTTGTCTCCCTGCTGTCTCCCACCGTGTCTCCCCTCCCTCCGTGTCTCCCTGTCTCCCTCTCGTGTCTCCCTGTGTCTCCCTCCGTGTCTCCCTGCTGTCTCCCTCCATGTCTCCCTGCTGTCTCCCACCATGTCTCCCTGCTGTCTCCCACCTCCTGCTGTCTCCCTCCGTGTCTCCCTCCGTGTCTCCCTTCGTGTCTCCCTGCTGTCTCCCTCCGTGTCTCCCTCCGTGTCTCCCTGCTGTGTCTCCCTCCGTGTCTCCCTGCGTGTCTCCCTCAGTGTCTCCCTCCGTGTCTCCCTGCGTGTCTCCCTCAGTGTCTCCCTGCTGTCTCCCTCCGTGTCTCCCTCCGTGTCTCCCTCCGTGTCTCCCTGCTGTCTCCCTGCTGTGTCTCCCTGCTGTGTCTCCCTGCTGTGTCTCCCTCTGTGTCTCCCTCCTTCTCTCCCTGCTGTCTCCCACCGTGTCTCCCTGCTGTCTCCCACCGTGTCTCCCTGCTGTCTCCCACCATGTCTCCCTGCTGTCTCCCACCGTGTCTCCCTGCTGTCTCCCTGCTGTCTCCCACCGTGTCTCCCTGCTGTCTCCCTGCTGTCTCCGACCGTGTTTCCCTGCTGTCTCCCTGCTGTCTCCCACCGTGTCTCCCTGCTGTCTCCCTGCTGTCTCCCACCGTGTCTCCCTGCTGTCTCCCTGCTGTCTCCCTCCGTGTCTCCTTGCTGTCTCCCTCCGTGTCTCCCTCCGTGTCTCCCTCCGTGTCTCCCTGCGTGTCTCCCTCAGTGTCTCCCTGCTGTCTCCCTCCGTGTCTCCCTCCGTGTCTCCCTGCTGTCTCCCTCCGTGTCTCCCTCCGTGTCTCCCTCCGTGTCTCCCTCCGTGTCTCCCTGCTGTCTCCCTGCTGTGTCTCCCTGCTGTGTCTCCCTGCTGTGTCTCCCTCTGTGTCTCCCTCCTTCTCTCCCTGCTGTCTCCCACCCTGTCTCCCTCCGTGTCTCCCTCCGTGTCTCCCTCCGTGTCTCCCTCCGTGTCTCCCTGCTGTGTCTCCCTGCTGTGTCTCCCTCCGTGTCTCCCTGCTGTCTCCCTCCGTGTCTCCCTGCTGTGTCTCCCTCCGTGTCTCCCTCCGTGTCTCCCTCCGTGTCTGCCTCAGTGTCTGCCTCCGTGTCTCCCTGCGTGTCTCCCTGCTGTGTCTCCCACCGTGTCTCCCTGCTGTCTCCCTGCTGTCTCCCTGCGTGTCTCCCTCCGTGTCTCCCTCAGTGTCTCCCTCCTTCTCTCCCTGCTGTCTCCCTGCTGTCTCCCACCGTGTCTCCCTGCTGTCTCCCACCGTGTCTCCCTGCTGTCTCCCACCGTGTCTCCCTGTGTCTCCCTGCTGTCTCCCACCGTGTCTCCCTGCTGTCTCCCTGCTGTCTCCCACCGTGTCTCCCTGCTGTCTCCCTCCGTGTCTCCCTCCGTGTCTCCCTCCGTGTCTCCCTGCTGTCTCCCACCGTGTCTCCCTCCGTGTCTCCCTGCTGTCTCCCACCGTGTCTCCCTCCGTGTCTCCCTGCGTGTCTCCCTCAGTGTCTCCCTGCTGTGTCTCCCTCCGTGTCTCCCTGCGTGTCTCCCTCAGTGTCTCCCTGCTGTCTCCTGCTGTCTCCCTCCGTGTCTCCCTCCGTGTCTCCCTCCTTCTCTCCCTGCTGTCTCCCTCCGTGTCTCCCTCCGTGTCTCCCTGCTGTCTCCCACCGTGTCTCCCTGCTGTCTCCCACCCTGTCTCCCTCCGTGTCTCCCACCCTGTCTCCCTCCGTGTCTCCCTGCTGTCTCCCTCCGTGTCTCCCTCCGTGTCTCCCTCCGTGTCTCCCTGCTGTCTCCCACCGTGTCTCCCTGCTGTCTCCGTCCGTGTCTCCCTCCGTGTCTCCCTGCTGTCTCCCACCGTGTCTCCCACCGTGTCTCCCTCCGTGTCTCCCTGCTGTCTCCCACCCTGTCTCCCTGCTGTGTCTCCCTGCTGTGTCTCCCTGCTGTGTCTCCCTCCGTGTCTCCCTCCGTGTCTCCCTCCGTGTCTCCCTCCGTGTCTCCCTGCGTGTCTCCCTGCCGTGTCTCCCTGCTGTCTCCCTCCGTGTCTCCCTGCTGTGTCTCCCTCCTTATCTCCCTGCTGTGTCTCCCTCCTTCTCTCCCTGCTGTCTCCCACCCTGTCTCCCTCCGTGTCTCCCTGCTGTGTCTCCCTGCGTGTCTCCCTCCGTGTCTCCCTCCTTCTCTCCCTGCTGTCTCCCACCCTGTCTCCCTCCGTGTCTCCCTGCTGTCTCCCTCCGTGTCTCCCTGCTGTCTCCCACCGTGTCTCCCTGCTGTCTCCCTGCTGTCTCCCACCGTGTCTCCCTGCTGTCTCCCACCGTGTCTCCCTCCCTGTCTCCCTGCTGTCTCCCTCCGTGTCTCCCACCGTGTCTCCCTGCTGTGTCTCCCTCCGTGTCTCCCTGCGTGTCTCCCTCAGTGTCTCCCTGCTGTCTCCCTGCGTGTCTCCCTGCGTGTCTCCCTGCGTGTCTCCCTGCGTGTCTCCCTCCGTGTCTCCCTGCTGTCTCCCTCCGTGTCTCCCTCCGTGTCTCCCTGCTGTCTCCCTCCGTGTCTCCCTCCGTGTCTCCCTGCTGTCTCCCTCCGTGTCTCCCTCCGTGTCTCCCTGCTGTCTCCCACCGTGTCTCCCTGCTGTCTCCCACCCTGTCTCCCACAGTGTCTCCCTGCTGTCTCCCACCGTGTCTCCCTGCTGTGTCTCCCTCCGTGTCTCCCTGCTGTCTCCCACCCTGTCTCCCACCGTGTCTCCCTGCTGTCTCCCACCCTGTCTCCCTCCTTGTCTCCCTGCTGTCTCCCACCGTGTCTCCCTGCTGTCTCCCTCCGTGTCTCCCTCCGGTCTCCCTCCGTGTCTCCCTCCGTGTCTCCCTGCTGTCTCCCTCCATGTCTCCCTGCTGTCTCCCACCATGTCTCCCTGCTGTCTCCCACCGTGTCTCCCTGCTGTCTCCCTCCGTGTCTCCCTCCGTGTCTCCCTCCGTGTCTCCCTGCTGTCTCCCTCCGTGTCTCCCTGCTGTCTCCCACCGTGTCTCCCTGCTGTCTCCCTGCGTGTCTCCCTCCGTGTCTCCCTGCGTGTCTCCCTCCGTGTCTCCCTCTGTGTCTCCCACCGTGTCTCCCTGCTGTCTCCCACCCTGTCTCCCTGCTGTGTCTCCCTGCCGTGTCTCCCTGCTGTCTCCCTCCGTGTCTCCCTGCTGTGTCTCCCTCCTTCTCTCCCTGCTGTCTCCCACCCTGTCTCCCTCCGTGTCTCCCTCCGTGTCTCCCTGCGTGTCTCCCTCAGTGTCTACCTGCTGTCTCCCTCCGTGTCTCCCTGCGTGTCTCCCTCCGTGTCTCCCTCCGTGTCTCCCTCCGTGTCTCCCTGCTGTCTCCCTCCGTGTCTCCCACCGTGTCTCCCTGCGTGTCTCCCTGATGTCTCCCTCCGTGTCTCCCTCCGTGTCTCCCTGCTGTCTCCCTCCGTGTCTCCCTGCGTGTCTCCCTCAGTGTCTCCCTGCTGTCTCCCACCCTGTCTCCCTCCGTGTCTCCCTCCTTCTCTCCCTGCTGTCTCCCACCCTGTCTCCCTGCGTGTCTCCCTGCGTGTCTCCCTGCGTGTCTCCCTGCTGTCTCCCTGCTGTCTCCCTCCGTGTCTCCCTGCGTGTCTCCCTACGTGTCTCCCTCCGTGTCTCCCTGCTGTCTCCCACCCTGTCTCCCTCCTTGTCTCCCTGCTGTCTCCCACCGTGTCTCCCTGCTGTCTCCCTCCGTGTCTCCCTCCGTGTCTCCCTGCTGTCTCCCTCCATGTCTCCCTGCTGTCTCCCACCATGTCTCCCTGCTGTCTCCCACCGTGTCTCCCTGCTGTCTCCCTCCGTGTCTCCCTCCGTGTCTCCCTTCGTGTCTCCCTGCTGTCTCCCTCCGTGTCTCCCTGCTGTCTCCCACCGTGTCTCCCTGCTGTCTCCCTGCGTGTCTCCCTCCGTGTCTCCCTCCGTGTCTCCCTGCGTGTCTCCCTCCGTGTCTCCCTCCGTGTCTCCCACCGTGTCTCCCTGCTGTCTCCCACCCTGTCTCCCTGCTGTGTCTCCCTGCCGTGTCTCCCTGCTGTCTCCCTCCGTGTCTCCCTGCTGTGTCTCCCTCCTTCTCTCCCTGCTGTCTCCCACCCTGTCTCCCTCCGTGTCTCCCTCCGTGTCTCCCTGCGTGTCTCCCTCAGTGTCTCCCTGCTGTCTCCCTCCGTGTCTCCCTGCGTGTCTCCCTCCGTGTCTCCCTCCGTGTCTCCCTGCTGTCTCCCTCCGTGTCTCCCTCCGTGTCCCCCACCGTGTCTCCCACCGTGTCTCCCTGCGTGTCTCCCTGCTGTCTCCCTCCGTGTCTCCCTCCGTGTCTCCCTGCTGTCTCCCTCCGTGTCTCCCTGCGTGTCTCCCTCAGTGTCTCCCTGCTGTCTCCCACCCTGTCTCCCTCCGTGTCTCCCTCCTTCTCTCCCTGCTGTCTCCCACCCTGTCTCCCTCCGTGTCTCCCTGCGTGTCTCCCTGCTGTCTCCCTCCGTGTCTCCCTGCGTGTCTCCCTCCGTGTCTCCCTCCGTGTCTCCCTGCTGTCTCCCTCCGTGTCTCCCTCCGTGTCTCCCACCGTGTCTCCCACCGTGTCTCCCTGCGTGTCTCCCTGCTGTCTCCTCCGTGTCTCCTCCGTGTCTCCCTGCTGTCTCCCTCCGTGTCTCCCTGCGTGTCTCCCTCAGTGTCTCCCTGCTGTCTCTCCCTGTCTCCTCCGTGTCTCCCTCCTTCTCTGCTGTCTCCCACCCTGTCTCCCTCCGTGTCTCCCTGCGTGTCTCCCTATGTCTCCCCCTCCCTCCGTGTCTCCCTGCGTGTCTCCTGACGTGTCTCCCTCCGTGTCTCCCTCCGTGTCTCCCTCCGTGTCTCCCTCAGTGTCTGCCTCAGTGTCTGCCTCTGTGTCTCCCTCCTTCTCTCCCTGCTGTCTCCCACCCTGTCTCCCTCAGTGTCTCCCTCAGTGTCTCCCTCCGTGTCTCCCTCCGTGTCTCCCTGCGTGTCTCCCTGCGTGTCTCCCTCCGTGTCTCCCTCCGTGTCTCCCTACGTGTCTCCCTCCGTGTCTCCCTGCGTGTCTCCCTGCGTGTCTCCCTCCTTCTCTTCCTGCTGTATCTCTCTGTCTCCCTCCTTTCTCTCTGCCTCACTGGATGTTGCTTAAATATCTCTAACCCCCCCCCCAGCTCAAATATCACTGGGCAGGACATCCAGTCCAGGGGGAGGGAGGGAAGTAAGAGAAATACCAGAAAGTCACAGAGCGGAATCCAGTCAATTTCTTAGTATTATTATTATAGTATTATCACCATGGCTCTGGAGTGGGGCACTATACTGGGACTAGGGTGGTCCAAAGTAGTGCACTATACTGGGACTAGGGTGGTCCAAAGTAGTGCACTATACTGGGACTAGGGTGGTCCAAAGTAGTGCACTATACTGGGACTAGGGTGGTCCAAAGTAGTGCACTATACAGGGACTAGGGTGGTCCAAAGTAGTGCACTATACTGGGACTAGGGTGGTCCAAAGTAGTGCACTATACAGGGACTAGGGTGGTCCAAAGTAGTGCACTATACTGGGACTAGGGTGGTCCAAAGTAGTGCACTATACTGGGACTAGGGTGGTCCAAAGTAGTGCACTATACTGGGACTAGGGTGGTCCAAAGTAGTGCACTATACTGGGACTAGGGTGGTCCAAAGTAGTGCACTATACTGGGACTAGGGTGGTCCAAAGTAGTGCACTATACTGGGACTAGGGTGGTCCAAAGTAGTGCACTATACTGGGACTAGGGTGGTCCAAAGTAGTGCACTATACAGGGACTAGGGTGGTCCAAAGTAGTGCACTATACAGGGACTAGGGTGGTCCAAAGTAGTGCACTATACAGGGACTAGAGTGGTCCAAAGTAGTGCACTATACTGGGACTAGGGTGGTCCAAAGTAGTGCACTATACAGGGACTAGGGTGGTCCAAAGTAGTGCACTATACTGGGACTAGGGTGGTCCAAAGTAGTGCACTATACAGGGACTAGGGTGGTCCAAAGTAGTGCACTATACAGGGACTAGAGTGGTCCAAAGTAGTGCACTATACAGGGACTAGGGTGGTCCAAAGTAGTGCACTATACAGGGACTAGGGTGGTCCAAAGTAGTGCACTATACAGGGACTAGGGTGGTCCAAAGTAGTGCACTATACTGGGACTAGGGTGGTCCAAAGTAGTGCACTATACTGGGACTAGGGTGGTCCAAAGTAGTGCACTATACTGGGACTAGGGTGGTCCAAAGTAGTGCACTATACTGGGACTAGGGTGGTCCAAAGTAGTGCACTATACAGGGACTAGAGTGGTCCAAAGTAGTGCACTATACAGGGACTAGGGTGGTCCAAAGTAGTGCACTATACAGGGACTAGGGTGGTCCAAAGTAGTGCACTATACTGGGACTAGGGTGGTCCAAAGTAGTGCACTATACAGGGACTAGGGTGGTCCAAAGTAGTGCACTATACAGGGACTAGGGTGGTCCAAAGTAGTGCACTATACTGGGACTAGGGTGGTCCAAAGTAGTGCACTATACAGGGACTAGAGTGGTCCAAAGTAGTGCACTATACAGGGACTAGGGTGGTCCAAAGTAGTGCACTATACAGGGACTAGAGTGGTCCAAAGTAGTGCACTATACAGGGACTAGGGTGGTCCAAAGTAGTGCACTATACAGGGACTAGAGTGGTCCAAAGTAGTGCACTATACAGGGACTAGGGTGGTCCAAAGTAGTGCACTATACAGGGACTAGGGTGGTCCAAAGTGGGGCACTATACAGAGACTAGAGTGGTCCAAAGTAGTGCACTATACAGGGACTAGGGTGGTCCAAAGTAGTGCACTATACAGGGACTAGGGTGGTCCAAAGTAGTGCACTATACAGGGACTAGGGTGGTCCAAAGTAGTGCACTATACAGGGACTAGAGTGGTCCAAAGTAGTGCACTATACAGGGACTAGAGTGGTCCAAAGTGGGGCACTATACAGGGACTAGAGTGGTCCAAAGTAGTACACTATACAGGGACTAGGGTGGTCCAAAGTAGTGCACTATACAGGGACTAGAGTGGTCCAAAGTAGTGCACTATACAGGGACTAGGGTGGTCCAAAGTGGGGCACTATACAGAGACTAGAGTGGTCCAAAGTAGTGCACTATACAGGGACTAGAGTGGTCCAAAGTAGTGCACTATACAGGGACTAGGGTGGTCCAAAGTAGTACACTATACAGGGACTAGGGTGGTCCAAAGTAGTGCACTATACAGAGACTAGAGTGGTCCAAAGTGGGGCACTATACAGGGACTAGAGTGGTCCAAAGTAGTGCACTATACAGGGACTAGAGTGGTCCAAAGTAGTGCACTATACAGGGACTAGAGTGGTCCAAAGTAGTGCACTATACAGGGACAAGAGTGGTCCAAAGTCGTGCACTATACAGGGACTAGTGGTCCAAAGTAGTGCACTATACAGGGACTAGAGTGGTCCAAAGTAGTGCACTATACAGGGACTAGAGTGGTCCAAAGTAGTGCACTATACAGGGACTAGAGTGGTCCAAAGTCGTGCACTATACAGGGACTAGAGTGGTCCAAAGTAGTGCACTATACAGGGACTAGAGTGGTCCAAAGTAGTGCACTATACAGGGACTAGAGTGGTCCAAAGTAGTGCACTATACAGGGACTAGGGTGGTCCAAAGTAGTGCACTATACAGGGACTAGGGTGGTCCAAAGTAGTGCACTATACAGGGACTAGAGTGGTCCAAAGTCATGCACTATACAGGGACTAGAGTGGTCCAAAGTAGTGCACTATACAGGGACTAGAGTGGTCCAAAGTAGTGCACTATACAGGGACTAGAGTGGTCTAGTGTATAGTGCACTCCCTGTTTAGTGCACTATGTAGGGATATACTGGTCGCTCTGGATAAGAGCGTCTGCTAAATGACTTAAATGTAAATGTACTGCCATTTTGGGACGTAACTCTCACTGACTGGGGTGTCTCTGTTTTGACCTCCTCGGGGTTTCTTTAGGTGAAATGGGGGGGTAATATTTTAGATTCTCAATTAGCCATGGTTTCTCTGTCACCGGTGGACTGTTACAGGACGGATGACGTAGCTTTTGAACACCACAGGCAAGCTATTAAGTAGATTACGTCCATGTCGTCTGGTGCCCCTGTACTGGTTGGTCTCTGTCACTCCACAAAGTACACAGGGCAAGCCAGACAAAACGTGTGTGTGTGTGTGTGTTCAAACATAAATGTACATTAGTAGAATAGAATAAACATTTTTAGCATTAGTGTAATACAGGAAGGCACAGTTTATAGTCCCAATATTTACACCTGTATCAGGGAAAGGGGGAACTGAGGGGTAAGTATTTAAATGTTGCAGTATTAGCAATCATAATAAGAGTCTGGTAGCAACAGTTGTGATGTGTGTGTAGCATGAATGTATAGGTGTGTGTGTGTGTGTGTAGCATGAATGTATAGGTGTGTGTGTGTGTGTGTGTGTGTGTGTGTGTGTGTGTGTGTGTGTGTGTGTGTGTGTGTGTGTGTGTTCAAACATAAATGTACATACACATTACCAGACGAAAGTGTGAACACACCTACTCATTCAAGGGTTTTTCTTTTTACTATTTTCTACATTGTAGAATAATAGTGAAGACATAAAAACTATGAAATAACACATATGGAATCATGTAGTAACCCAAAAAACCAAGTGTTAAAACAAATTCTGATTCTTCAAAGTAGCCACCCTTTGCCTTGATGACAGCTTTGTACACAATTGGCATTCTCTCAACCAGCTACATGAGGTAATCACCCGGAATGCATTTAAATTAACAGGTGTGCCTTGTTAAATAGTGGAATTTCTTTCCTCCTTAGTGCATTTGAGCCAATCAGTTGTGTTGTGACAAGGTAGGGGTGGTATACAGAAGATAGCCCTATTTGGTAAAAGACCAAGTCAATATTATGGCAAGAACATCTCAAATAAGCAAAGAGAAACGACAGTCCATCATTACTTTAAATGCAAAAAAAAAAGCACTTTTTTTTATTGTAGGCTATGAAATATTCTCCACAGCAGCTAACTTTATTAGTAGGTTTACAGATTCGATTTTTCAAGTCATCCACCCAGCCATGTTTAATTGATTTATTTAACAAGACGAAACAAAATATAAACGCAACATGTAAAAGTGTTTCATGAGATGAAATAAAAGATCCCAGAAATTGTCTATACGGAGAAAAAGCTAATTTCTCTAAAATGTTTAGTTTACTCTGTTAGTGAGAATATTTGCTTTGCCAAGATAATCCATCCACCTGAGGTGTGGCATATCAAGAAGCTGTGCTGGGGGGGACAACAAAAAGCCACTCTAAAATGTGCAGTTTTGTCACACAACCCAATGCCACGGATGTCTCAAATTTTGATGGAGCGTGCAATTGGCATGCTGACTGCAGGAATGTCCACCAGAGCTGTTGCCAGAGCATTGAATGTTAATTTCTCTACCATAAGCCACCTCCAATGTCATTTTTAGAGAATTTGCTAGCACATCCAACCGGCCTCACAACCACAGACCACGTGTAACCACGCCAGCCCAGGACCTCCCACACACCTCCACATTCGTCTTCTTCACCTTGATTGTCTGAGACCAGCCACGGCACAGCTGATGAAACTGAGGAATATTTATGTCTCCAATAAAGCACTTTTGTGGGCAAACACTCTTTCTGATTGGCTGGCGATGTGGGTGGACCCACCTATGACCACGCCCCTGCCCAATCATGTGAAATCCATAGATAAAAGGCCTCATTTATTTCAATTGAACGATTTCCTTAGATGAACTGTAACTCAGTAAAATCATTTAAATGGTTGTATTTTGCATTTAATTTAGTTCAGTATACATTGTAGAAACATTTAGATATATGTATGTATGAATAATATTAATAATAATAAGTATTCAAGACCCTTTGACTTAAAAATAAATGTTGTTACATTACAGCCTTATTCTTTAAGGAATTACATTTTAAAATGTTCATCAATACCCCATGAAGACAAATCGAAAACAGGTTTTTACAACTGTTTGCAAATGTATTAAAACTATTTAAAAAAACAGAAATACCTTATTTACATAAGTATTCAGGCCCTTTTCTACGAGACTCAAAATTGAGCTCAGGTGCATCCTGTTTCCATTGATTACTTCTTAAATGATCCATCAAGATACGTCAACTTTCAAGAGCTGACCAAGAACCCTCCACTCTGACAGATCTCCAGAGTTCCTCTATGGAGAAAGGAGAACCTTCAAGAAGGACAACAATCTCTGCAGCAGAGGTATCTACAAGGGTTTCACCCTGTCATATACAGGTATCTACGAGGGTTCACCCTGTCATATACAGGTATCTACGAGGGATTCACTCTGTCATATAAAACGAGGGTTTCACTCTGTCATATAGAGGTATCTACAAGGGTTTCACTCTGTCATGTCATATACAGGTTCATCTGTCACGAGGGTTCACTTTCACTGTCATATACAGGTATCTACAAGGGTTTCACTCTGTCATATGCAGGGGTATTCACTCGAGGGATGTCATATACAGGTATCTACAAGGGTTTCACTCTGTCATATACAGGTATCTACAGGGTTTCACTCTGTCATATACAGGTATCTACGAGGGTTTCACTCTGTCATATACAGGTACTCTGTCATATACAGGGTTCTGTCACACTCTGTCATATCTACAGGTATCAGGTATCTACAGGGTTTCACTCTGTCATATACAGGTATCTACGAGGGTTTCACTCTGTCATATACAGGTATCACTCTGTCATATACAGGTATCTACAAAGGTTTCACTCTGTCATATACAGGTATCTACAGGGTTTCACTCTGTCATATACAGGTATCTACGAGGGTTTCACTCTGTCATATACAGGGGTTTCATCTGTCATAGGGACTCTGTCATATACAGGTCACTTTCTGTCATATACAGGTATCTACAAGGGTTTCACCCTGTCATATACAGGTATCTACACTCTGTCAGGGTTTCACCTGTCATATGGTATCTACATATATACAGGTATCTACGAGGGATTCACTCTGTCATATACAGGTATCTGCGAGGGATTCACTCTGTCATATACAGTTTTCACAGCACGCTGTCATATACAGGTATCTACAAGGGTTTCACTCTGTCATATACAGGTATCTACGAGGGATTCACTCTGTCATATACAGTGTCATATACAGGTATCTGCAAGGGTTTCACCCTGTCATATACAGGTATCTACGACTCTGTCATATACAGGTATTCACTCTGTCATATACAGGTATCTACGAGGGTTTCACTCTGTCATATACAGGTATCTAGTGAGGGTTCACTCTGTCATATACAGGTATCTACGGGTTTCACTCTGTCATATACAGGTATCTACGAGGGATTCACTCTGTCATATACAGGTATCTGTCATATACAGGTATTAGTGAGGGTTTCACGGTTTCAGGGGTTTCATTCACACTCTGTCATATACAGGTATCTAGTGAGGGTTTCAGTCATATACAGGTATCACGAGGGTTTCACCCTGTCATATACAGGTATCTACGAGGGTTTCACTGTCATATACAGGTATTACGAGGGTTTCATATACAGGTATCATATTACGAGGGTTTCACTCTGTCATATACAGGTATCTACAGGGTTTCACTCTGTCATATACAGGTATCTACGAGGGTTTCACTCTGTCATATACAGGTAGGTTTCACCCTGTCAGGTATCTAGAGGGTTAGCTTTACAGGTAGGGTTTCACCCTGTCATATACAGGTATCATATACAGGTATTACGAGGGTTTCACCATATACAGTTATCATTTCATACAGGTATCTACGAGGTTTCACCCTGTCATATCATATACAGGGTTAGCTACGAGGGTTTCACCCTGTCATATACAGGTATCATATACAGGTAGCTACGAGGGTTTCACTCTGTCATATACAGGTATCTACAAGGGTTTCAGGTATCTACGAGGATTCACTCTGTCATGTCATATACAGGTAGCTACGAGGGTTTCACTCTGTCATATACAGGTATCTATTGGGGTTTCACCCATATACAGGTAGCTACGAGGGTTTCACCCTGTCATATATAGCTAATTACCAGGGTTTCACCCTGTCATATACATATCTACATGAGGGTTTCACCTGTCATATACAGGTATCTACGAGGGTTTCACCCTGTCATATACAGGTAACTACGAGGGTAGTTTTGAGGGTTTCACCCTGTCATATACAGGTATCTATTTCACCCTGTCATATACAGTTAGCTACGAGGGTTTCACCCTGTCATATACAGGTATCTACGAGGGTTTCGCCCTGTCATATACAGGTATCTGCGAGGGATTCACTCTGTCATATACAGGTATTAGTGAGGGATTCACTCTGTCATATACAGGTATTAGTGAGGGTTTCACGCTGTCATATACAGGTATTAGTGAGGGTTTCACCCTGTCATATACAGGTATCTACGAGGGTTAGTTATACAGGTATCTACGAGGGATTCACCCTGTCATATACAGGTATCTACGAGGGATTCACCCTGTCATATACAGTTAGCTACGAGGGTTTCACCCTGTCATATACAGGTATCTACGAGGGTTTCACCCTGTCATATACAGGTATCTGCGAGGGATTCACTCTGTCATATACAGGTATTAGTGAGGGATTCACTCTGTCATATACAGGTATTAGTGAGGGTTTCACGCTGTCATATACAGGTATTAGTGAGGGTTTCACCCTGTCATATGCAGGTATCTACGAGGGATTCACTCTGTCATATACAGGTATCTACGAGGGATTCACTCTGTCATATACAGGTATCTACAAGGGTTTCACTCTGTCATATACAGGTATCTACGAGGGTTAGTTTTGAGGGTTTCACCCTGTCATATACAGGTATCTACAAGGGTTTCACTCTGTCATATACAGGTATCTACGAGGGTTAGTTTTGAGGGTTTCACTCTGTCATATACAGGTATTAGTGAGGGTTTCACCCTGTCATATACGGATATCTACGAGGGATTCACTCTGTCATATACAGGTATCTACGAGGGTTAGTTTTGAGGGTTTCACCCTGTCATATACAGGTAACTACGAGGGTTAGTTTTGAGGGTTTCACCCTGTCATATACAGGTATCTACGAGGGATTCACCCTGTCATATACAGGTATTAGTGAGAGTTTCACGCTGTCATATACAGGTATTAGTGAGGGTTTCACCCTGTCATATACAGGTATCTACAAGGGTTTCACTCTCATATACAGGTATCTACGAGGGATTCACCCTGTCATATACAGTTAGTTACGAGGGTTTCACCCTGTCATATACAGGTATCTACGAGGGATTCACTCTGTCATATACAGGTATTAGTGAGGGTTTCACGCTGTCATATACAGGTATTAGTGAGGGTTTCACCCTGTCATATGCAGGTATCTACGAGGGATTCACTCTGTCATATACAGGTATCTACGAGGGATTCACTCTGTCATATACAGGTATCTACAAGGGTTTCACTCTGTCATATACAGGTATCTACGAGGGATTCACCCTGTCATATACAGTTAGCTGCGAGGGTTTCACCCTGTCATATACAGGTATCTACGAGGGATTCACTCTGTCATATACAGGTATCTACGAGGGTTAGTTTTGAGGGTTTCACCCTGTCATATACAGGTATCTACGAGGGATTCACTCTGTCATATACAGGTATCCACGAGGGTTTCACTCTGTCATATACAGGTATCCACGAGGGTTTCACTGACATATACAGGTATCTACGAGGGTTTCACTCTGTCATATACAGGTTGCTACGAGGGTTTCACTCTGTCATATACAGGTATCTACAAGGGATTCACTCTGTCATATACAGGTATCTACGAGGGTTTCACTCTGTCATATACAGGTATCTACGAGGGATTCACTCTGTCATATACAGTTATCTACGAGGGTTTCACCCTGTCATATACAGGTATCTACGAGTGTTTCACCCGGTAATATACAGGTAGCTACGAGGGTTGCTTTGAGGGTTTCACCCTGTCATATACGGGTAGTTATTGGGGTTTCACCCTGTCATATAGGGGTAGCTACGAGGGTTTCACCCTGTCATATATAGCTAATTACCAGGGTCTCACCCTGTCATATACCATGTTGAAATGAGGGTTTCACCCTGTCATATACAAGTTGCTACGAGGGTTTCACCCTGTCATATACAGGTAGCTACGAGGGTTAGCTTCGAGGGTTTCACTCTGTCATATACAGGTATTAGTGAGGGTTTCACCCTGTCATATACGGATATCTACGAGGGATTCACTCTGTCATATACAGGTATCTACGAGGGATTCACTCTGTCATATACAGGTATCTACGAGGGTTAGTTTTGAGGGTTTCACCCTGTCATATACAGGTAACTACGAGGGTTAGTTTTGAGGGTTTCACCCTGTCATATACAGGTATCTACGAGGGATTCACCCTGTCATATACAGTTAGCTACGAGGGTTTCACCCTGTCATATACAGGTATCTACGAGGGTTTCGCCCTGTCATATACAGGTATATATGAGGGATTCACTCTGTCATATACAGGTATCTGTGAGGGTTTCACCCTGTCATATACAGGTATCTACAAGGGTTTCACTCTCATATACAGGTATCTACGAGGGATTCACCCTGTCATATACAGGTATCTACGAGGGATTCACCCTGTCATATACAGTTAGTTACGAGGGTTTCACCCTGTCATATACAGGTATCTACGAGGGATTCACTCTGTCATATACAGGTATTAGTGAGGGTTTCACGCTGTCATATACAGGTATTAGTGAGGGTTTCACCCTGTCATATGCAGGTATCTACGAGGGATTCACTCTGTCATATACAGGTATCTACGAGGGATTCACTCTGTCATATACAGGTATCTACGAGTGTTTCACCCGGTCATATACAGGTATCTACGAGGGTTAGCTTCGAGTGTTTCACCCTGTCATATACGGGTAGTTATTGGGGTTTCACCCTGTCATATAGGGGTAGCTACGAGGGTTTCACCCTGTCATATATAGCTAATTACCAGGGTCTCACCCTGTCATATACCATGTTGAAATGAGGGTTTCACCCTGTCATATACAAGTTGCTACGAGGGTTTCACCCTGTCATATACAGGTAGCTACGAGGGCTAGCTTCGAGGGTTTCACGCTGTCATATACAGGTATTAGTGAGGGTTTCACCCTGTCATATACAGGTATCTACGAGGGATTCACTCTGTCATATACAGGTATCTACGAGGGATTCACTCTGTCATATACAGGTATCTACGAGGGTTAGTTTTGAGGGTTTCACCCTGTCATATACAGGTATCTACAAGGGTTTCACTCTGTCATATACAGATATCTACGAGGGATTCACCCTGTCATATACAGGTATCTACGAGGGATTCACTCTGTCATATACAGCTATCTACGAAGGATTCACTCTGTCATATGCTCCTTATACAGCAGATATTGTAATGTCAGATGTAAGAGGGGATCCCAGGGAAACCAGAACATTTGACTATTGTTGGGCAGGTGATTGAGGTGACCTATGGGTCATTAACTCAGAGACAGGAAGCTAAGATGGTGTCAACACATACCCTCACTGTACAGTAGATATGATACGACAGCTTCCTGTCACAGGTGGCCTAATGTTGTCCTATGTTAGAAGGTGACCAACAGGTCATCTTTCAGCTCAGTGGCCGATCGCTTTGGAGGCATATCTGTCTCACTAAGCTTTCGACTATAGAAGAGTGTGTGTGTGTGCTGTTTGTGTGTGCCTTGTGTGTGTGTGTGTGTGTGTGCCATGTATGTGTTAAGTGTGTGTGCACCCCATGTCCTTTCAGTGCGTTGTTTTTCTCAGTGACTTCCTAGGCTTAACCTTTGAACTTAGTGATAACAGCCATAACACAGAGTCAGCCCAGACAGGAAGCAGTGGGTAAATCAATGATGACGTGGACTTTGAATCTGTTCCGCCACGACATGATTCCCTATGGGTCCTGGTCTAAAGTAGTGCAGTATGTAGGGAATAGGGTGCTATGGGTCCTGGTCTAAAGTAGTGCACTATGTAGGGAATAGGGTGCTATGGGTCCTGGTCTAATGTAGTGCACTATGTAGGGAATAGGGTGCTATGGGTCCTGGTCTAAAGGGTGCATAGGGGAATAGGGTGCTATGGGTCCTGGTCTAATGTAGTGCACTATGGGAATAGGGTGCTAAAAGTAGTACTATGGGTGCTATGGGTCCTGGTCAATAGTAGTGCACTATGTAGGGAATTGGGTGCTATGGGTCCTGGTCAATAGTAGTGCACTATGTAGAGAATAGGGTGCTATGGGTCCTGGTCAATAGTAGTGCACTATGTAGGGAATAGGGTGCTATGAGTCCTGGTCTAAAGTAGTGCACTATGTAGGGAATCATTTACATTACATTTAAGTCATTTAGCAGACGCTCTTATCCAGAGCGACTTACAAATTGGTGCATTCACCTTATGACATCCAGTGGAACAGTAGTGCATCTAAATCTTTTAAGGGGGGTGAGAAGGATTACTTTATCCTATCCTAGGTATTCCTTAAAGAGGTGGGTTTCAGGTGTCTCCGGAAGGTGGTGATTGACTCCGCTGTCCTGGCGTCGTGAGGGAGTTTGTTCCACCATTGGGGGGCCAGAGCAGCGAACAGTTTTGACTGGGCTGAGCGGGAACTGTACTTCCTCAGTGGTAGGGAGGCGAGCAGGCCAGAGGTGGATGAACGCGGAATAGGGTGCTATGGGTCCTGGTCAATAGTAGTGCACTATGTAGGGAATAGGGTGCTATGGGTCCTGGTCAATAGTAGTGCACTATGTAGGGAATAGGGTGCTATGGGTCCTGGTCTAAAGTAGTGCACTATGTAGGGAATAGGGTGCTATGGGACCTGGTCTAAAGTAGTGCACTATGTAGGGAATAGGTTGCTATGGATCCTGGTCAATAGTAGTGCACTATGTAGGGAATAGGGTGCTATGTGTCCTGGTCAATAGTAGTGCACTATGTAGGGAATAGGTTGCTATGGGTCTTGGTCAATAGTAGTGCACTATGTAGGGAATAGGGTGCCACTTTGGACTCAGCCACTGTCTTGCTTATCTGGGTGGATATATATAATCTATTTTATGTGATACTGTATATACAGTACCGATACAGAAACCAAAGTTATTGATAATAAACACCAGGCCTAGACAGGATCAGGAAGTATGCAGTTATCAGGAGCAATTCAAATGATGTCATTAGATTAGGAATACAGAACTGCTTTGCACATAACAGACCTGGGTTCAAATACTATTTTAAATCTTTCAAATACGTTTAGCTTTTGCTTTAGCCTGCCTGGATTGCCAGGTGGGCGGGGTTTTGGAGTTTTGTGGATATTCTATTGGCTATTGGTCCATTGTGCCAATCAAACTCATTCGAGCCCAGCTCAAGTATTTTTGTAATGATATCAAATACAATTTTCACCAAAGGTCTGGCAAATGGAGTTTGCACTTTATTCGAAGTAGGCCTACACTTATCAGGAATCGACTGTACTGTCCTCTTGGTACCCGTTTTTTATTTCTACTGTGTTCTCTCTGCTCTCTAATCATCTTAGATGCAATGTTTGTTTTTTTATTTCTACTATGTTCTCTCTGCTCACTAATCATCTTAGATGCAAATGTTCGTTTTTTTTTCTTGCAGGAATTTGCCACCAAATTCTTAGACGTTGGTTAATCATGGCGCCTGCCTGCGTCTCTCGGCCCTCTCCATTAATCCTATTATAATCTAGGCTTTAGTTATGTAATCTTCACACTGAAGTACACTACCAGTCAACATTTTCGACACACCTACTCATTCGTTTTTTAAAAACATTTTTCTTAATTTTTACTATTTTCTACATTCTAGAATAATAGTGAAGACATCAAAATTATGAAATAACACATATGGA
Source organism: Oncorhynchus nerka (assembly GCF_034236695.1). NCBI lineage: Eukaryota > Metazoa > Chordata > Actinopteri > Salmoniformes > Salmonidae > Oncorhynchus > Oncorhynchus nerka. The sequence goes on from NC_088406.1 coordinate 6,149,437, forward strand.
ATCATGTAGTAACCAAAAAAGTGTTAAACAAATATATATATATATATATATATATATATATATATATTTGAGAATCTTCAAATAGCCTTGACAGTCCCACAAAGCCCAAACCAGATGGGATGGCGTATCACTGCAGAATGCTTGGGTTAGTGTGCCTTGAATTCTAAATATATCATAGACAGTGTCACCAGAAAAGCACCATCACACCTCCTCCTCCTTGCTTCACAGTGGGAAATACACATGCAGAGATCTTCCGTTTCAAACACACCGCGTCTCACAAAGACACGGCGGTTGGAACCAAAAATCTCTCATTTGGACTCATCAGAACAAAGGACAGATTTCCACCGGTCTAATGTCCATTGCTCGTGTTTCTTGGCCCAGGTGGTTAGAGCGTTGGGCCAGTAACTGAAATGTTGCTAGATCAAATCCCCGAGGCTGACAAGGTAAAAATCTGTCATTCTGCCCCCTGAACAAGGCAGTTGTAAAATATGAATTTGTTCTTTACTGAATTGACTAGTTAATATAAAGGCTCAATGAAATAAATAATCAGCACAACAAAAATAGATAAACAATGTTATTTTGTAGGTCATTGTAAACACCAGTGGTGTAACTCGTGCTTTCTGACTGCACTGAACCAACACAGGGGCACGTGGAGAGAGGCAAATCTTTAAAGTGGGCAAAACCATTCATCTCGATACGACTGGGTGGAGTTGGTGAAAAATGCAAATCTGTTAATGATCATATCATATATAAAATGGACATATCTATTTTAATATAAACTAGCTCGAAACGTTACTAATGACAAATTACCCAAATGGATCATAATCATGTCCATTTTTATTATTATTTTTTAAACGTGGGAGGGGGGAAAGTGTAAGATTACACCCCTATTTTGAAGGTGGTGGAGCACCTGTTCCATGTCTATGTACATACGCCCCCTGGTCCTACTGTATTTCCCCTGCTCTGGGATTGGGAGCCCTGCTAGCGGATGGCCCTTGGTCCTACTGTATTTCCCCTGCTCTGGGATTGGGAGCCCTGCTAGCGGATGGCCCTTGGTCCTACTGTATTTCTCCTGCTCTGGGATTGGGAGCCCTGCTAGCGAATGGCCCTTGGTCCTACTGTATTTCCACTGCTCTGGGATTGGGAGCCCTGCTAGCGAATGGCCCCTGGTCCTACTCTATTTCCCCTGCTCTGGGATTGGGAGCCCTGCTAGCGAATGGCCCTTGGTCCTACTCTATTTCCCCTGCTCTGTGATTGGGAGCCCTGCTAGCGAATGGCCCCTGGTCCTACTCTATTTCCACTGCTCTGTGATTGGGAGCCCTGCTAGTGGATGGCCCCTGGTCCTACTGGGGCGGCAGGTAGACTAGTGGTTAGAGCGTTGTGCCAGTAACCGAAAGGTTGCTAGATCGAATCCCAGAGCTGAAAGGTAAAAATGTCGTTCTGCACCCTGGACAAGGCAGTTAACCCACTGTTCCCTAGGCAGTTAACCCACTGTTCCCTAGGCAGTTAACCCACTATTCCCTAGGCAGTTAACCCACTGTTCCCTAGGCAGTTAACCCACTGTTCCCTAGGCAGTTAACCCACTGTTCCCTAGGCAGTTAACCCACTGTTCCCTAGGCCAGTTAACCCACTGTTCCCTAGGCCAGTTAACCCACTGTTCCTAGACCAGTTAACCCACTGTTCCTAGGCAGTTAACCCACTGTTCCCTAGGCCAGTTAACCCACTGTTCCTAGACCAGTTAACCCACTGTTCCTAGACCAGTTAACCCACTGTTCCCCGGTAGGCTGCCATTGTAAATAAGAATTTGTTTTTAACTGACTTGCCTAGTTATATAATTTTTTTTTTAAATAGAAAGAAATTCCACTTATCTGGGATTGGGAGCCCTGCTAGCGAATGGTCTTTCTAAGAAATGGAGAATGACACTTGGTCATGTTGAACTTTGCTCTATATCAACTCCCAGACGCCTCAGAAATATTACCCCATGTGAAATATATTACTGTGTTTTCCAATGCTTCCTCTGGTCCCTTGTAAAAGAGAGAGCCATCTTAAGTGGGATTAATCTGGACAACTTAAAGATAAATAAAATACAACCAACAAATAGTTTTGACTTTATTCATGGTATCCCAGTGTTGTTGTGATGACCAGATAACATGATGTCATGACGTAGGCCACACTATGATGTCATGACGTAGGCTACACTATGATGTCATGACGTAGGCTACACTGTGACGTCATGACGTAGGCCACACTATGATGTAATGACGTAGGCCACACTGTGACGTCATGACGTAGGCCACACTGTGACGTCATGACGTAGGCCACACTATGATGTCATGACGTAGGCTACACTGTGACGTCATGACGTAGGCCACACTATGATGTCATGACGTAGGCTACACTGTAATGTCATGACGTAGGCTACACTGTGATGTCATGACGTAAGCTACACTGTAATGTCATGACGTAGGCTACACTGTGATGTCATGACGTAAGCTACACTATGATGTCATGACGTAGGCCACACTGTGATGTCATGACGTAGGCCACACTATGATGTCATGACGTAGGCTACACTGATCATGTAATGACGTAGGCCACACTATGATGTAATGACGTAGGCCACACTATGATGTCATGACGTAAGCTACACTGTGATGTCATGACGTAGGCTACACTGTGATGTCATGACGTAGACTACACTGTGATGTCGTGACGTAAGCTACACTGATCATGTAATGACGTAGGCCACACTATGATGTCATGACGTAAGCTACACTGTGATGTCATGACATAGGCTACACTGTGATGTCATGACGTAGGCTACACTGTGATGTCGTGACGTAGGCCACACTATGATGTCATGACGTAAGCTACACTGTGATGTCATGACATAGGCCACACTGTGATGTCATGACGTAGGCCACACTATGATGTCATGACGTAAGCTACACTGTGATGTCATGACATAGGCTACACTGTGATGTCATGACGTAGGCTACACTGTGATGTCGTGACGTAGGCTACACTGTGATGTCGTGACGTAAGCTACACTGATCATGTAATGACGTAGGCCACACTATGATGTAATGACGTAGGCCACACTATGATGTCATGATGTAAGCTACACTGTGATGTCGTGACGTAGGCCACACTGTGATGTCATGACGTAAGCTACACTGTGATGTCATGACGTAGGCTACACTGTGATGTCATGACGTAGGCTACACTGTGATGTCGTGACGTAGGCCACACTGTGTCCCAATGAGCTGGAACATAAACTAAGTTTAGTTGTTAACTCGTTTTTGGCTCTTTGATTCACTGCTCCCTCTGACACCGATATCAGTGTAGGCTATCTGTTTCCCTGTCTGTCACTGGGTCAGGGACACAGTCTGCGTCCATAACGGCACCCTATTCCCAATTTAGTGCACTATTTTTTGGGGGGGTATTTTATTAGGATCCCAATTAGATGTTGGAAAAAAGCAGCAGCTACTCTTCCTGGGGTCCACAAAACATGACATAACACAGAATAGACAACAGCTCAAGGACAGAACTACATAAAATATATATATATTTTTTACAAAAGGCATATGTAGCCTACATATCAAAACATAACACAACACACTATCAGGGCTCTGGTTAAAAGAAGTGCACTATAAAGAGAATAGTTTGCCATTTGGGACGAAAGCATTAATCTACAGCATTGTAACTCTAAACTTCTTCCTAGAAAGAGCCCTTTGTGATTTCAACACATCCAGAGCTAAAATAGACAGACAAACTACTCCAAGGTTTATTAGACTACTCCCAGGTTCATCAGACTACTCTCAGGTTCATCAGACTACTCCCAGGTTTATCAGACTACTCCCAGGTTTATCAGACTACTCCCAGGTTTATCAGACTACTCTCAGGTTCATCAGACTACTCCCAGGTTTATCAGACTACTCCCAGGTTCATCAGACTACTCCCAGGTTCATCAGACTACTCCCAGGTTTATCAGACTACTCCCAGGTTCATCAGACTACTCCCAGGTTCGTCAGACTACTCCCAGGTTCGTCAGACTACTCCCAGGTTCATCAGACTACTCCCACGTTTATCAGACTACTCCCAAGCTTATCAGACTACTCCCAGGTTTGTCAGACTACTCCCAGGTTTGTCAGACTACTCCCAGGTTTATCAGACTACTCCCACGTTTATCAGACTACTCCCAAGCTTATCAGACTACTCCCAGGTTTGTCAGACTACTCCCAGGTTTGTCAGACTACTCCCAGGTTTGTCAGACTACTCCCAGGTTTATCAGACTACTCCCAGGTTCATCAGACTACTCCCAGGTTCATCAGACTACTCCCATCAGACTACTCCCAGGTTCATCAGACTACTCCCAGGCTCGTCAGACTACTCCCAGGTTTGTCAGACTACTCCCAGGTTTATCAGACTACTCCCATGTTTATCAGACTACTCCCAGGTTCATCAGACTACTCCCAGGCTCATCAGACTACTCTGGCTGATGAGTTGTTGATTTTGTGCCGATCAGAATTTGGTCAGGGAAAGGTGTACTATGAAAGGACTGGGCCCTGCTCTGTCAGAAGATGAGTTATCCAGTGATGGAGAAACCCAGGGCAGCCTTGCCCCTGGCTAGCCTAGCGTCGTCAGGGTGTTTAGATCTTTTTGTTGGTGTCCATCAATATTTGATCACGAAAAGCTACAATATATTATAACAAAGTAATATGAGAGAACTGGCCCTGCCTGTCTGCCTGTCGGAAGATTTCTTCAGCCAGTGACGGAGCAACCCAGAGCCGCTTTTTCCCCTGCTAATGGCCTGTTGTATTAGGCTGGCCCCAGTCTCAGCTGTACCCCAGCAGTCCTTCCCCAGCAACCCTACCTCAGACCCAGCCCTACCCCAGCAGCCCTACCTCAGCAGCCCTACCTCAGACCCAGCCCTACCCCAGCAACCCTACCTCAGACCCAGCCCTATCCCAGCAGCCCTACCTCAGACCCAGCCCTACCCCAGTAGCCCTACCTCAGACCCAGCCCTACCCCAGCAGCCCTACCTCAGACCCAGCCCTACCCCAGCAGTCCTACCTCAGACCCAGCCCTACCCCAGCAGCCCTACCCCAGACCCAGCCCTACCCCAGCAGTCCTACCTCAGACCCAGCCCTACCCCAGCAGTCCTACCTCAGACCCAGTCCTTCCCCAGCAGCCCTAACTCAGACCCAGCCCTACCCCAGCAGCCCTACCTCAGACCCAGCCCTACCCCAGCAGCCCTACCTCAGACCCAGCCCTACCCCAGCAGCCCTAACTCAGACCCAGCCCTACCCCAGCAGTCCTACCTCAGACCCAGTCCTTCCCCAGCAGCCCTAACTCAGACCCAGCCCTACCCCAGCAGCCCTACTTCCGGCGCCGACTGAGATGGCCGCCTCGCTTCGCGTCCCTAGGAAACTATGCAGTTTTTTGTTTTTTTTACGTGTTATTTCTTACATTAGTACCCCAGGTCATCTTAGGTTTCATTACATACAGTCGAGAAGAACTACTGAATATAAGATCAGCGCCAACTCACCATCAGTACGACCAAGAATATGTTTTCCGCGACGCGGATCCGGTGTTCTGCCTTACAAACAGGACAACGGAATGGATCGCATGCAGCGACCCAAGGAAACGACTCCGAAAAAGAGGGAAACGAGGCGGTGTTCTGGTCAGACTCCGAAAAAGGGCACATCGCGCACCACTCCCCAGCATTCTTCTTGCCAATGTCCAGTCTCTTGACAACAAGGTTGACGAAATCCGAGCAAGGGTAGCATTCCAGAGGGACATCAGAGACTGCAACGTTCTCTGCTTCACAGAAACATGGCTTACTGGGAAGACGCTATCCGACGCGGTGCAGCCAACGGGTTTCTCCACGCATCGCGCCGACAGAAACAAACATCTTTCTGGTAAGAAGAGTGGCGGGGGCGTATGCCTCATGACTAACGAGACATGGTGTGATGAAGGAAACATACAGGAACTCAAATCCTTCTGTTCACCTGATTTAGAATACCTCACAATCAAATGTAGACCGCATTATCTTCCAAGAGAATTCTCCTCGATTATAATCACAGCCGTATATATCCCCCAAGCAGACACATCGATGGCTCTGAACGAACTTTATTTAACTCTTTGCAAACTGGAAACCATTTATCCGGAGGCTGCATTCATTGTAGCTGGGGATTTTAACAAAGCTAATCTGAAAACAAGACTCCCTAAATTTTACCAGCATATCGATTGCGCAACCAGGGGTGGTAAAACCTTGGATCATTGTTACTCTAACTTCCGCGACGCATATAAGGCCCTGCCCCGCCCCCTTTCGGAAAAGCTGACCACGACTCCATTTTGCTGATCCCTGCCTACAGGCAGAAACTAAAACAAGAGGCTCCCACGCTGAGGTCTGTCCAACGCTGGTCAGACCAAGCTGACTCCACACTCCAAGACTGCTTCCATCACGTGGACTGGGACATGTTTCGTATAGCGTCAGATGGAAATATTGACGAATACGCTGATTCGGTGTGCGAGTTCATTAGAACGTGCGTCGAAGATGTCGTTCCCATAGCAACGATAAAAACATTCCCAAACCAGAAACCGTGGATTGATGGCAGCATTCGCGTGAAACTGAAAGCGCGAACCACTGCTTTTAATCAGGGCAAGGTGTCTGGTAATATGTCCGAATATAAACAATGCAGCTATTCCCTCCGCAAGGCTATTAAACAAGCTAAGTGTCAGTACAGAGACAAAGTGGAATCTCAATTCAATGGCTCAGACACAAGAGGCATGTGGCAGGGTCTACAGTCAATCACGGACTACAAGAAGAAACCCAGCCCAGTCACGGACCAGGATGTCTTGCTCCCAGGCAGACTAAATAACTTTTTTGCCCGCTTTGAGGACAATACATTGCCACTGACACGGCCTGCAACGAAAACATGCGGTCTCTCCTTCACTGCAGCCGAGGTGAGTAAGACATTTAAACGTGTTAACCCTCGCAAGGCTGCAGGCCCAGACGGCATCCCCAGCCGCGCCCTCAGAGCATGCGCAGACCAGCTGGCCGGTGTGTTTACGGACATATTCAATCAATCCCTATACCAGTCTGCTGTTCCCACATGCTTCAAGAGGGCCACCATTGTTCCTGTTCCCAAGAAAGCTAAGGTAACTGAGCTAAACGACTACCGCCCGTAGCACTCACTTCCGTCATCATGAAGTGCTTTGAGAGACTAGTCAAGGACCATATCACCTCCACCCTACCTGACACCCTAGACCCACTCCAATTTGCTTACCGCCCAAATAGGTCCACAGACGATGCAATCTCAACCACACTGCACACTGCCCTAACCCACCTGGACAAGAGGAATACCTATGTGAGAATGCTGTTCATCGACTACAGCTCGGCATTCAACACCATAGTACCCTCCAAGCTCGTCATCAAGCTCGAGACCCTGGGTCTCGACCCCGCCCTGTGCAACTGGGTTCTGGACATCCTGACGGGCCGCCCCCAGGTGGTGAGGTTAGGCAACAACATCTCCTCCCCGCTGATCCTCAACACGGGGGCCCCACAAGGGTGCGTTCTGAGCCCTCTCCTGTACTCCCTGTTCACCCACGACTGCGTGGCCATGCACGCCTCCAACTCAATCATCAAGTTTGCGGACGACACAACAGTGGTAGGCTTGATTACCAACAACGACGAGACGGCCTACAGGGAGGAGGTGAGGGCCCTCGGAGTGTGGTGTCAGGAAAATAACCTCACACTCAACGTCAACAAAACTAAGGAGATGATTGTGGACTTCAGGAAACAGCAGAGGGAACACCCCCTATCCACATCGATGGATCAGTAGTGGAGAGGGTAGCAAGTTTTAAGTTCCTCGGCATACACATCACAGACAAACTGAATTGGTCCACTCACACTGACAGCGTCGTGAAGAAGGCGCAGCAGCGCCTCTTCAACCTCAGGAGGCTGAAGAAATTCGGCTTGTCACCAAAAGCACTCACAAACTTCTACAGATGCACAATCGAGAGCATCCTGGCGGGCTGTATCACCGCCTGGTACGGCAACTGCTCCGCCCTCAACCGTAAGGCTCTCCAGAGGGTAGTGAGGTCTGCACAACGCATCACCGGGGCAAACTACCTGCCCTCCAGGACACCTACACCACCCGATGTTACAGGAAGGCCATAAAGATCATCAAGGACATCAACCACCCGAACCACTGCCTGTTCACCCCGCTATCATCCAGAAGGCGAGGTCAGTACAGGTGCATCAAAGCTGGGACCGAGAGACTGAAAAACAGCTTCTATCTCAAGGCCATCAGACTGTTAAACAGCCACCACTAACATTGAGTGGCTGCTGCCAACACACTGTCTTTGACACTGACCCAACTCCAGCCACTTTAATAATGGGAATTGATGGGAAATGATGTAAATATATCACTAGCCACTTTAAACAATGCTACCTTATATAATGTTACTTACCCTACATTATTCATCTCATATGCATATGTATATACTGTACTCTAGATCATCGACTGCATTCTTATGTCACTAGCCACTTTAACTATGCCACTTTGTTTACTTTGTCTACATACTCATCTCATATGTATATACTGTACTCGATACCATCTACTGTATGCTGCTCTGTACCATCACTCATTCATATATCCTTATGTACATATTCCTTATCCCCTTACACTGTGTATAAGACAGTAGTTTTGGAATTGTTAGTTAGATTACTTGTTGGTTATCACTGCATTGTCGGAACTAGAAGCACAAGCATTTCGCTACACTCGCATTAACATCTGCTAACCATGTGTATGTGACAAATAAAATTTGATTTGATTTGATTTGACCCAGCCCTACCCCAGCAGCCCTACCTCAGACCCAGCCCTACCCCAGCAGCCCTACCTCAGACCCAGCCCTACCCCAGCAGCCCTACCTCAGACCCAGCCCTACCCCAGCAGCCCTACCTCAGACCCAGCCCTACCCCAGCAGCCCTACTTCAGACCCAGCCCTACCCCAGTCTGAGTCCTACTCCAGTCTCAGCCTTGTCTCAGCCATGCCCCAGTCTTAGCCCTGCCCCAGTCTTAGCCCTAACCAGTCTCAGTCCTACCCCAGCCCTAACCCAGCCTCAGCCGTACCCCAACCATAGCCCTGCCCTAGCCTCAGCCCTGCCCCAGTCTTAGCCCTACCCAGTCTCAGTCCTACCCCAGCCCTAACCCAGCCTCAGCCGTACCCCAACCATAGCCCTGCCCTGCCCCAGCCTCAGCCCTGCCCCAGTCTTAGCCCTACCCAGTCTCAGTCCTACCATAGCCCTGCCCCAGCCTCAGCCCTACCTCAGCTCCAGACGTACTCCAAACCAAGCCCTGCCCCAGCCTCAGCCCTGCCCCAGTCTTAGCCCTACCCAGCCTCAGTCTTACCTCAGCCCCAGCTGTACCCCAACCATAGCCCTGCCCCAGCCTCAGCCCTATCTCAGCCCCAGCCGTACTCCAACCCAAGCCCTGCCCCAGCCTCAGCCCTGCCCCAGCCTCAGTCCTGCCCCAACCTCAACCCTACCTCAGCCTCAGCCGTACTCCAGACTCAACCCTACCTCAGCCCTACCTCAGCCTCAGCCGTACTCCAGACTCAACCCTACCCCCTGCCGTGCCCCAGCCTCAGCCCAACCTCAGCCTCAGCCCTACTCCAGTCTCTGCCCCACTCCAGCCTCAGCCCTGCCCCAGCCTCAGCCCTACCTCAGCTTCAGCCGTACTCCAGTCTCCGCCCTACTCCAGTCTCAGCCCCTGCCGTGTCCCAGCCTCAGCCCAACCTCAGCCTCAGCTCTACCCCAGCCTCAGCCCTGCTCCAGTCTCAGCCCTGCTCCAGTCTCAGCCCTACCCCAGACTCAGCCCTGCTCCAGACTCAGCCCTACCCCAGACTCAGCCCTGCTCCAGACTCAGCCCTACTCCAGCCTCAGCCCTACCCCAGCCCTACTCCAGCCTCAACTCTACTCCAGCCTCAACCCAGCCCCTGCCATTCCCCAGCCTCAGCCCTACCTCAGCCTCAGCCCTACTCCAGTTTCCGCCCTACCTCAGCCTCAACCCTGCTCCAGCCTCAGCCCTGCCCCAGCTCGACGCTACACTACAGTATTGCGTGTGTCTGTGATGCCTATTGTGCAAGTTTAGTATCCCTTGAGAGAAATGGACTCACACATTACAGAGAAAACATGTCACAATTACACCATGACTATTTACACTGTATGACTAATGCAACAGCCTGTTGTCAAATATTACTCACATTACATAGTACACAACACAATTAACCCCAACACTATGTCATAACAGAATAACGACTAGAGTCATGGCCAAAAGTTTTGAGAATGACACAAATATTAATTTCCACAAAGTTTGCTGCTTCAGTGTCTTTAGATATTTTTGTCAGATGTTACTATGGAATACTGAAGTATAATTACAAGCATTTCAAGTGTCAAAGCCTTTAATTGACAATTACATGAAGTTGATGCAGAGACTCAATATTTGCAGTGTTGACCCTTCTTTTTCAAGACCTCTGCAATCCACCCTGGCATGCTGTCAATTAACTTCTGGGCCACATCCTGACTGATGGCAGCCCATTCTTGCATAATCAATGCTTGGAGTTTGTCAGAATTTGTGGGGTTTTGTTTGTCCACCCACCTCTTGATGATTGACCACAAGTTCTCAATGGGATTAAGGTCTGGGGAGTTTCCTGGCCATGGACCCAAAATATCGATGTTTTGTTCCCCGAGCCACTTAGTTATTAATTTTGCCTTATGGCAAGGTGCTCCATCATGCTGGAAAAGGCATTGTTCATCACCAAACTGTTCCTGGATGGTTGGGAGAAGTTGCTCTCGGAGGATGTGTTGGTACCATTCTTTATTCATGGCTGTGTTCTTAGGCAAAATTGTGAATGAGCCCACTCCCTTGGCTGAGAAGCAACCCCACACATGAATGGTCTCAGGATGCTTTACTGTGGGCATGACACAGGACTGATGGTAGCGCTCACCTTGTCTTCTCCGGACAAGCTTTTTTCCAGATTCCCCAAACAATCGGAAAGGGGATTCATCAGAGAAAATGACTTGACCCCAGTCCTCAGCAGTCCAATCCCTGTACCTTTTGCAGAATATCAGTCTGTCACTGATGTTTTTCCTGGAGAGAAGTGGCTTCTTTGCTGCCCTTCTTGATACCAGGCCATCCTCCAAAAGTCTTCACCTCACTGTGTGTGGAGATTAACTCACACCTGCCTGCTGCCATTCCTGAGCAAGCTCTGTACTGGTGGTGCCCCGATCCCGCAGCTGAATCAACTTTAGGAGATGGTCCTGGCACTTGCTGGACTTTCTTGGGCGCCATGAAGCCTTCTTTACAACAATTGAACCGCTCTCCTTGAAGTTCTTGATGATCCGATAAATGGTTGATTTAGGTACAATCTTAAATGCAGAAATATCCTTGCCCGTGAAGCCCTTTTTGTGCAATGCAATGATGACGGCACTTGTTTCCTTGCAGGTCACCATGGTTGACAGAGGAAGAACAACGATTCCAAGCACCACCCTCCTTTTGAAGCTTCCAGTCCACTCAATCAGCATGACAAAGTGATCTCCAGCCTTGTCCTCGTCAACACTCACACGTGTGTTAACGAGAGAATCACTGACATGTCAGCTGGTCCTTTTGTGGCAGGGCTGAAAATGTTTTTTGGGGGATTCAGTTAATTTGCATGGCAAAAAGGGACTTTGCAATTAATTGTAATTCATCTGATCACTCTTCATAACATTCTGGAGTATACGCAAATTGCCATCATACAAACTGAGGCAGCAGACTTTGTGAAAATTCATATTTGTGTCATTCTCAAAACTTTTTGCCACGACTATAGGTCCTCAGAGAACAGTCACCCAACACCATGTCATAACAGAATAATGACTAGGTCCTCGGAGAACAGTCACCCCAACACCATGTCATAACAGAATAATGACTAGGTCCTCGGAGAACAGTCACCCCAACACCATGTCATAACAGAATAATGACTAGGTCCTCGGAGAACAGTCACCCCAACACCATGTCATAACAGAATAACGACTAGGTCCTCGGAGAACAGTCACCCCAACACCATGTCATAACAGAATAATGACTAGGTCCTCGGAGAACAGTCACCCAACACCATGTCATAACAGAATAATGACTAGGTCCTCGGAGAACAGTCACCCAACACCATGTCATAACAGAATAATGACTAGGTCCTCGGAGAACAGTCACCCAACACCATGTCATAACAGAATAATGACTAGGTCCTCAGAGAACAGTCACCCCAACACCATGTCATAACAGAATAATGACTAGGTCCTCAGAGAACAGTCACCCAACACCATGTCATAACAGAATAATGACTAGGTCCTCAGAGAACAGTCACCCCAACACCATGTCATAACAGAATAATGACTAGGTCCTCAGAGAACAGTCACCCAACACCATGTCATAACAGAATAATGACTAGGTCCTCAGAGAACAGTCACCCCAACACCATGTCATAACAGAATAATGACTAGGTCCTCGGAGAACAGTCACCCCAACACCATGTCATAACAGAATAATGACTAGGTCCTCGGAGAACAGTCACCCCAACACCATGTCATAACAGAATAATGACTAGGTCCTCAGAGAACCTTATATTAACTCACTGCTTCCTGAACCGGTCGTCGTGATCCTCAGCCGGTCCACAACTCTATCAGATCTATTCCAACAGTAGTAGAACTGGTCAACTAATCACCAAGACTTAACAAACCAGATTCAACTAGCCAACTAATCACCAAGACTTAACAAACCAGATTCAACTAGCCAACTAATCACCAAGCTGAATTCCGTAGGTAGGCTAATACCCTTTACGCTACAATCTTGGGGACCCGGGATCCCGGTTCCAGAAGTGAAATCCATCCCCGGCTTGGGTATTTTATTTTCATATGTCGTTTCCAGGACAGTTCCACCAACTATGATGCATGTGTAACCAGGCCAGTACAGATCAGCTTGCCTCAGTAGTGTCTATAGGCTATAGGAATGATATTAACCAGGCCAGTACAGCTCAGCTTGCCTCAGTAGTGCCTATAGGCTATAGGAATGATATTAACCAGGCCAGTACAGCTCAGCTTGCCTCAGTAGTGCCTATAGGCTATAGGAATTATATTGACCAGGCCAGTACAACTCAGCTTGCCTCAGTAGTGGCTATAGGAATGATATTAACCAGGCCAGTACAACTCAGCTTGCCTCAGTAGTGGCTATAGGAATGATATTAACCAGGCCAGTACAGCTCAGCTTGCCTCAGTAGTGTCTATAGGCTATAGGAATGATATTAACCAGGCCAGTACAGCTCAGCTTGCCTCAGTAGTGGCTATAGGAATGATATTAACCAGGCCAGTACAGCTCAGCTTGCCTCAGTAGTGTCTATAGGCTATAGGAATGATATTAGCCAGGCCAGTACAGCTCAGCTTGCCTCAGTAGTGGCTATAGGAATGATATTAACCAGGCCAGTACAGCTCAGCTTGCCTCAGTAGTGTACATAGCATCTAAGTGTTGAGTCAATCCTGGGTTAGGAGTGTCTGAGACAACACTACTCCTATGACATCACTAATCCCTCGTACAGCCCACGTATACATTTTCCACCCTAGACTGGTAAAGTAGTCTACTATGAGGGTGTGTGTGTGTGTGTGTGTGTGTGTGTGTGACTGCATGTCTGTGTGGTAAAGTAGTCTACTATGAGGGTGTATGTGTGTGTGACTGCATGTCTGTGTGGTAAAGTAGTCTACTGTGTGTGCGTGTGCGTGTGCGTGTGTGTGTGTGACTGCATGTCTGTGTGGTAAAGTAGTCTACTATGAGGGTGTGTGTGTGTGGTAAAGTAGCCTACTATGAGTGTGTGTGTGTGTGTGTGTGTGTGTGTGTGTGTGTGTGTGTGTGTGTGTGTAAAGTAGGCTACTGTGTGTGTGTGTGTGTGGTAAAGTAGTCTACTATGAAGGGGTGTGTGTGTGTGTGTGTGTGTATGTCTGTGTGGTAAAGTAGTCTACTATGTGTGTGTGTGTGTGTGTGTGTGTGTGACTGCATGTCTGTGTGGTAAAGAGTCTACTATGAAGGAGGTGCTGACGGAATGACAGGGCTGCCTATTTCAGTCTTAGGGCAGGACCCCAGGACAACCAGACGTATCCAGTTTACCCTCCTACACATGCAGTTCAACCCCACGCAAACCCTCTTTTAATGGATGTGACTGGCTAAAGGGGATCCTGGCTGTGTTGGGCGTTTCTGCTGTGTGGAGGGTGTGGATGGATAGAGGGAGAATACTCAACTCCTCAAAATAGACTATAGAGCGTGATTATACTATGGAAATATGTTTCATTTACTAAATGTATTCTGTCATAGAATTGGCAAGAATATACAGCTATATTTATATACTGTAGATAGACTAGTTGTCCATTGACATCAAAGCATCCTAGCACTAAGTGTTAGGGTGAGAGAAGTGGATATCAAAGCATCCTAGCACTAAGTGTTAGGGTGAGAGAAGTGGATTTCAAAGCATCCTAGCACTAAGTGTTAGGGTGAGAGAAGTGGATATCAAAGCATCCTAGCACTAAGTGTTAGGGTGAGAGAAGTGGATATCAAAGCACCCTAGCACTAAGTGTTAGGGTGAGAGAAGTGGATATCAAAGCATCCTAGCACTAAGTGTTAGTGTGAGAGAAGTGGATATCAAAGCATCCTAGCACTACGTGTTAGGGTGAGAGAAGTGGATATCAAAGCATCCTAGCACTAAGTGTTAGGGTGAGAGAAGTGGATATCAAAGCATCCTAGCACTAAGTGTTAGTGTGAGAGAAGTGGATATCAAAGCATCCTAGCACTAAGTGTTAGGGTGAGAGAAACAGAAAAGAGAATTGTTATTTTCCCGTCACAACATTTCCAACAACGTAAAGTGTTAGAATAAGAATAGGACCAGAAACAATCAGTATGTGTTATAGTCAATCAATCAATCAATCAATCAATCAAATGTATTTATAAAGCCCTTTTAACATCAGCCGATGTCACAAAGTGCTATATAAAATAAAATACAGCCTTAAACCACAAACGGCAAGCAATGCAGATGTAGAAGCACGGTGCCTAGGGGGAAAACTCCCTAGGAAGGCAGGAACCTAGGAAGAAAACCTAGAGGACCCAGTCTAGCCTTCAGGGCCAGTGTGGAGCGCTCATTATCATTATTATTATTATTATTACTATTATTACTATTATTATTACTATTACTATTATTACTATTATTATTATTATTATTATTATTATTATTACTATTATTACTATTATTATTATTATTATTATTACTATTATTTATTACTATTATTATTACTTATTATTATTATTATTATTACTATTATTATTATTATTATTATTATTATTATTATTATTACTATTATTATTATTATTACTATTATTATTATTATTATTATATTATTATTATTATTATTATTATTATTATTATTATTACTATTATTATTATTATTATTATTATTATTATTATTATTATTATTATTATTATTATTATTACTATTATTACTATTATTATTATTTATTTATTATTACTATTATTATTATTACTATTATTATTATTATTATTATTATTATTATTATTATTATTATTACTATTATTATTATTACTATTATTATTATTATTATTATTATTATTATTATTACTATTATTATTACTTTATTATTACTATTATTATTATTATTATTATTATTACTATTATTATTATTATTATTATTATTACTATTATTATTATTATTATTACTATTATTATTATTATTACTATTATTATTATTACTATTATATTACTATTATTATTATTATTATTATTATTATTATTATTATTACTATTATTATTATTACTATTATTATTATTATTATTATTATTACTATTATTATTATTACTATTATTATTATTACTATTATTATTATTATTATTATTACTATTATTACTATTATTACTAGTATTACTATTATTATTATTATTATTATTACTATTATTATTATTATTATTATTATTATTATTATTGTTAATCAGTAGAAAAGAGATGAGGCCTTTGCCTCTTCCTGCTGCAGTCATTGATTGCTTGCATTCCAAATGGCACCCTATTTCCTGTATAAATGGCACCCTATTTCCATTCCAAATGGCACCCTATTTCCTGTATAAATGGCACCCTATTTCCTTTATAAATGGCACCCTATTTCCTTTATAAATGGCACCCTATTTCCTGTATAAATGGCACCCTATTTCCTGTATAAATGGCGCACCCTATTTCCTGTATAAATGGCACCCTATTTCCTGTATAAATGGCACCCTATTTCCTGTATAAATGGCACCCTATTTCCTGTATAAATGGCACCCTATTTCCTGTATAAATGGCACCCTATTTCCTGTTTAAATGGCATCCTACGTAAACTTCCGACTTCAACTGTAGTCTCGCTATTGTTATGTTACTGCTGTTACTCTTTAATTACTTGTTACTTTTATTTCTTATTCTTATCCGTATTTTAAAAAAATCATTTTTAAACTGCATTGTTGGTTAGAGCCTTTAAGTAAGCATTTCACTGTAAGGTCTACTACACCTGTTGTATTCAGCATTTCACTGTAAGGTCTACTACACCTGTTGTATTCAGCATTTCACTGTAAGGTCTACTACACCTGTTGTATTCAGCATTTCACTGTGAGGTCTACTACACCTGTTGTATTCAGCGCACGTGACAAGTGTGGAACAACTGAATGTGTCTGAATACTTTCCGAATGCATTGTCCAGTCCTGCATATTTCCATTGACTATACCTACAGTCCTGTATATTTCCGTTGACTATACCTACAGTCCTGTATATTTCCGTTGACTATACCTACAGTCCTGTATATTTCCGTTGACTATACCTCCAGTCCTGTATATTTCCGTTGACTATACCTACAGTCCTGTATATTTCCGTTGACTATACCTATAGTCCTGTATATTTCCGTTGACTATACCTACAGTCCTGTATATTTCCGTTGACTATACCTCCAGTCCTGTATATTTCCATT
>NC_088406.1:6174024-6329024 GCF_034236695.1 Oncorhynchus nerka
CCAGAATCTACCCTCACGTCTCATCCCTGCCATTTAATCTACCCTCACGTCTCATCCTGCCATTTAATCTACCCTCACGTCTCATCCCTGCCATTAATCTGGATCCCTGCCAAATCTACCCTCACGTCTCATCCCTGCCATTTAATCTACCCTCAGTCTCATCCCTGCCATTTAATCTACCCTCACGTCTCATCCCTGCCAACTTAATCTACCCTCACGAAATCCCTGCCACTCAGACATAATCTACCCTCACGTCTCATCCCTGCCACTTAATCTACCCTCACTTCATCCCTGCCATTAATACCCTCAATCCCTGATCTACCCTCTCATCCCTGCCATTTAATCTACCCTCACGTCATCCCTGAAATGGGTTGGCCATTTAATCTACCCTCAGTGCCATTTTTACCCTCACGTCTCATCCCTGCCATTTAATCTACCCTCATCATTCCCTGCCAACGTCTCATTCCTGATTTAAATCTTCACGTCTCATCCCTGCCATTTAATCTACCCTCACGTCTCATCCCTGCCATTTAATCTACCCTCACCTCTCATCCCTGCTTTACAACCCTCACGCCTCATTCCTGCCACCCCTCACGTCTCATCCCTGCCATAATCTACCCTCACGTCTCATCCCTGCCACTAATCTACCCTCACGTCTCATCCCTGCCATCTACCCTCACGTCTCATCCCTGCCATTTAATCTACCCTCACGTCTCATCCCTGCCATTTAATCTACCCTCACGTCTCATCCCTGCCACTTAATCTACCCTCACGTCTCATCCCTGCCACTTAATCTACCCTCACGTCTCATCCCTGCTATTACAACCACCCTCACGTCTCATCCCTGCCACTTAATCTACCCTCACGTCTCATCCCTGCCATTTAATCTACCCTCACGTCTCATCCCTGCCATTTAATCTACCCTCACGTCTCATTCCTGCCACTTAATCTACCCTCACGTCTCATTCCTGCCATTTAATCTACCCTCACGTCTCATCCCTGCCATTTAATCTACCCTCACGTCTCATCCCTGCCACTTAATCTACCCTCACCTCTCATCCCTGCTATTACAACCACCCTCACGTCTCATCCCTGCCACTTAATCTACCCTCACGTCTCATCCCTGCCACTTAATCTACCCTCACGTCTCATCCCTGCCACTTAATCTACCCTCACGTCTCATCCCTGCCACTTAATCTACCCTCACGTCTCATCCCTGCCATTTAATCTACCCTCACGTCTCATCCCTGCCATTTAATCTACCCTCACGTCTCTCATTAATCCCCTGCCTCATCTTAATCTACCCTCACGTCTCATCCCTGCCATTTAATCCACCCTCTCATCCCTGCCATTTAATCTACCCTCACGTCTCATCCCTGCCATTTAATCTACCCTCACGTCTCATCATCCCCTCACGCTCATCCCTGCCATTTAATCTACCCTCACGTCTCATCCCTGCCATTTAATCTACCCTCACGCTCATCCCTGCCATTAATCTAATCTACCCTCTATTACAACCACCTCGTCTCATCCCTGCCACTTAATCTCCCTCATCCCTGCCATCCTGCCAGTCTACCCTCACGTCTCATCCCTGCCATTTAATCTACTGCCATTTAATCTCATCCCTGCCATTTAATCTACCCTCACGTCTCATCCCTGCCATTTAATCTACCCTCACGTCTCATCCCTGCCATGCCTCATCCCTGCCATCAATTCCCTGCCATAGCCATCTACCCTCACGTCATCCTGCCATTAATCTACCCTCACCTCTCATCCCTGCCACTTAATCTCATTCATCCCTGCCACTTAATCTACCCTCACGTCTCATCCCTGTTACCCTCACGTCTCATCCCTGCCACTTAATCTACCCTCACGTCTCATTGTTTTAGTCCCTTCACGTCTCATCCTGCCATTGAATCTACCCTCAATCCCTGCCATTTAATCTATCACGTCTCATCCCTGCCATAGTCTACCCTCACGTCTCATCCCTGCCCATTTCTACCCTCACGTCTCATCCCTGCCATTTAATCTACCCTCACGTTCATCCCTGCCAAATCTACCCTCACGTCTCATCCCTGTTTAATCACCCTGTCTCATCCCTGCCATTTAATCTAACGTCATCCCTGCCATTTAGGTACGCTCATCCCATCCCTTGTTTTACCCTCACGTTCATCCCTGCCATTTAATCTTCACGTTGCCATTTAATCTACCCTCACGTCTTTGTTTAATCTACCCTCACGTCTCATTCCTGCCATTTAATCTACCCTCACGTTTTGTCCCTTTTGCTCATCCCTGCCATTTAATCTTCACGTCTCATCCCTGCCATAGTCTGTCTCATCCCTGCCATTTAATCTTCACGTCTCATCATTCCTGCCATTAATCTAACGTCTCATGGACACTTAATCTACCCTCACGTCTCATCCTGCCATTAATCCCCTCCGTCTCATCCTGCCACTTAATCTACCCTCACGTCTCATCCTGCCATCACCCTCACGATGAAATCTACCCTCACGTCTCAGGAGGCCAAATCTACCCTCACGTCTCATCCTGCCAGGGACTACTCATGCAGACTACCACGTCTCACCCTGCTTTTTCTCCCTCACGTCTCATCCCTGCCATTTAATCTGACCCTCACGTCTCACTGCCATTTTCTACCCTCACGTCTCATCCCTGCCATTTTATTTAATCACCCTCACGTCTCATCCCTCACTTAATCTCCCTCACGACCTGCTTTAATCTACCCTCACGTCTCATCCCTGCCATTTAATCTACCCTCACGTCTCATCCTGCCATTAATCTAGATTCCTGCCACATAATCTACCCTATACTGCCATTTAATCTACCCTCCGTCTCATACTGCAGAAGGAGAATCTACCCTATTATCCTGCCATAACACCCCTCCTCTCATCCCTGCCATTTAATCTACCCTCACGTCTCATCCTGCCAAGGAGACCCTCAGGGACATCCTGCCATACTTAATCTACCCCTCACCTACTGCAGAAGGTCTCATCCCTGCCAGGGACATATTCCCTGCCACGTCTCATTCCTGCCACTACCCTGCCATTTAATCACCCTCACGTCTCATCCTGCCATTTAATCTACCCTCACGCTCATCCCTGCCAAATCTACCCTCACGATCCCTGCCATATTACCCTCACGTCTGCCACTAATCTACCCTCACGTCTCATCCCTGCCATTTAATCCACTGATAAGAATATACTCACAGATCCATATGTAATCAATTGTAGATCTAGTGTCACGTTCTGACCATAGTTCCTCTTTGTTTTCCTTGTTTTAGTGTTGGTCAGGAGGTGAACTGGGTGGGCATTCTATGTTGTGTGTCTAGTTTGTCCGTTTCTATGTATGGCCTGATATGGTTCTCAATCAGAGGCAGGTGTTAGTCATTGTCTCTGATTGGGAACCATATTTAGGTAGCTTGTTTTGTGTTGGGGTTTGTGGGTGGTTGTTTCCTGTCTTTGTGTTCTCTGCACCAGATAGGACTGTTTTGTGTTTTGCTACGTTTGTTGTTTTGTAGTGTGTTCATGTTGAGTTTCTCTTATTAAAAACCATGGACACTTACCACGCTGGGCATTAGTCCTCCGATCCTTCTTGCTTCTCCTCCTCAGATGAAGAGGAGGAGGAAAACCCTTACATCTAGGGACTACTATGCAGACCTACACAAAGCTGAATACTTTTTCCCCGTGAAAATGTACTTCAATAAACTGATGACAGAGACACATTAGAGGGAGACAGAGGGACATATTATACTGTAACACCCCTCCTCCTACTGCAGAAGGAGACAGAGGGACATATTATACTGTAACACCGCTCCTCCTACTGCAGAAGGAGACAGAGGGACATATTATACTGTAACACCCCTCCTCCTACTGCAGAAGGAGACAGAGGGACATATTATACTGTAACACCGCTCCTCCTACTGCAGAAGGAGACAGAGGGACATATTATACTGTAACACCGCTCCTCCTACTGCAGAAGGAGACAGAGGGACATATTATACTGTAACACCGCTCCTCCTACTGCAGAAGGAGACAGAGGGACATATTATACTGTAACACCGCTCCTCCTACTGCAGAAGGAGACAGAGGGACATATTATACTGTAACACCGCTCCTCCTACTGCAGAAGGAGACAGAGGGACATATTATACTGTAACACCCCTCCTCCTACTGCAGAAGGAGACAGAGGGACATATTATACTGTAACACCCCTCCTCCTACTGCAGAAGGAGACAGAGGGACATATTATACTGTAACACCCTCCTCCTACTGCAGAAGGAGACAGAGGGACATATTATACTGTAACACCGCTCCTCCTACTGCAGAAGGAGACAGAGGGACATATTATACTGTAACACCGCTCCTCCTACTGCAGAAGGAGACAGAGGGACATATTATACTGTAACACCGCTCCTCCTACTGCAGAAGGAGACAGAGGGACATATTATACTGTAACACCCTCCTCCTACTGCAGAAGGAGACAGAGGGACATATTATACTGTAACACCCCTCCTCCTACCAGAAGGAGACAGAGGACATACTGCAGAAGGAGACAGAGGGACATATTATACTGTAACACCGCTCCTCCTACTGCAGAAGGAGACAGAGGGACATATTATACTGTAACACCGCTCCTCCTACTGCAGAAGGAGACAGAGGGACATATTATACTGTAACACCGCTCCTCCTACTGCAGAAGGAGACAGAGGGACATATTATACTGTAACACCGCTCCTCCTACTGCAGAAGGAGACAGAGGAACATATTATACTGTAACACCCCTCCTCCTGCAGAAGGAGACAGAGGACATATTATACTGTAACACCCCTCCTCCTACTGCAGAAGGAGACAGAGGGACATATTATACTGTAACACCCCTCCTCCTACTGCAGAAGGAGACAGAGGGACATATTATACTGTAACACCCCTCCCCCTACTGCAGAAGGAGACAGAGGGACATATTATACTGTAACACCGCTCCTCCTACTGCAGAAGGAGACAGAGGGACATATTATACTGTAACACCGCTCCTCCTACTGCAGAAGGAGACAGAGGGACATATTATACTGTAACACCGCTCCTCCTACTGCAGAAGGAGACAGAGGGAACATATTATACTGTAACACCGCTCCTCCTACTGCAGAAGGAGACAGAGGGACATATTATACTGTAACACCGCTCCTCCTACTGCAGAAGGAGACAGAGGGACATATTATACTGTAACACCGCTCCTCCTACTGCAGAAGGAGACAGAGGGACATATTATACTGTAACACCGCTCCTCCTACTGCAGAAGGAGACGGAGGGACATATTATACTGTAACACCGCTCCTCCTACTGCAGAAGGAGACAGAGGGACATATTATACTGTAACACCGCTCCTCCTACTGCAGAAGGAGACAGAGGGACATATTATACTGTAACACCCCTCCTCCTACTGCAGAAGGAGACAGAGGGACATATTATACTGTAACACCGCTCCTCCTACTGCAGAAGGAGACAGAGGGACATATTATACTGTAACACCCCTCCTCCTACTGCAGAAGGAGACAGAGGGACATATTATACTGTAACACCGCTCCTCCTACTGCAGAAGGAGACAGAGGGACATATTATACTGTAACACCGCTCCTCCTACTGCAGAAGGAGACAGAGGGACATATTATACTGTAACACCGCACTAAATCACTTACGAGTAATAAAGCCCTGGGTGACGACAGCTTCTCTGTTCACTTCTATAAAACTCTTATTGAGATACTTCCAGATAAAACTCAAGGTATAACACGAGGCGAAACCATTTCACACTCCTCGATAGTAACCCCATATTGTCCAAACCAAATAAAGATCGTAGCAGTTACAGACCATTTAAACTTTTAACTGAATAATTAAATATTTTAGAAGATATTAACTGTAAGACGAGATAAACTAAAATCCACAAAAAAATGGCTTTTGGTTTTAAAAAGATAGACGAGTAGCAGACAACATGACGAAACGCATGCAGTCTTTTTTTTTTTTTTTTTTTTCTAATGCCAGAGAGTACCATTCTCCAAACAGCGGTGGTTTCCGTGGACAGAGAGAAGGCATTTAACGGTAAAGAATGGCCATACTTGTTTTAGAACGTTCTCAGGGTTTGGTTCTCAGAGTTTGGTTCTCAGAGTTTGGTTTTCAGAGTTTGGTTCTCAGAGTTTGGTTCTCAGAGTTTGGTTCTCAGAGTTTGGTTCTCAGAGTTTGGTTCTCAGAGTTTGGTTCTCAGAGTTTGGTTCTCAGAGTTTGGTTTTCAGAGTTTGGTTCTCAGAGTTTGGTTTTCAGAGTTTGGTTTTCAGAGTTTGGTTCTCAGAGTTTGGTTTTCAGAGTTTGGTTTTCAGAGTTTGGTTCTCAGAGTTTGGTTCTCAGAGTTTGGTTCTCAGAGTTTGGTTCTCAGAGTTTGATTTTCAGAGTTTGGTTCTCAGAGTTTGGTTTTCAGAGTTTGGTTTTCAGAGTTTGGTTCTCAGAGTTTGGTTCTCAGAGTTTGGTTCTCAGAGTTTGGTTCTCAGAGTTTGGTTTTCAGAGTTGGGTTCTCAGAGTTTGGTTTTCAGAGTTGGGTTTAAAGCCAAGTTTTTATTGTATGTTTTATGTATATAAAAAGTCACCAACAGCCAAAATCTGCACTAATGGTCAAATGTCAGATGCCTTCACCATCCACAGAGGAACACACCAACGGTGCGTTCTCTCACCATTCAGTTCTCTCACCATTTGTTCTCTCACCATTCAGTTCTCTCACCATTTGTTCTTCATTCTGTTTTTTTTAAAACCCTTTAGCCTGCTTACTTGGAGATGGTAAAATAACACCAGGGAATTAAGATATGTAATGAGACCGTCAAACTTAAACCTCTATTCAGAGGACATATTGCTAATCAGTAGCGAATCCCCCAGACATTACTTAAGCATGGACTAGAAATATACTCACGCCTAGGGGCGGCAGGGTAGCCTAGTGGTTAGAGTGTTGGACTTGCAAGTTCAAACCCCCGAGCTGACAAGGTACAAATCTGTCGTTTTGCCCCTGAACAGGCAGTTAACCCACTGTTCCTAGGCCGTCATTGAAAATAAGAATTTGTTCTTAACTGACTTGCCTGGTTAAATAAAGGTAAAAAAATAACATTTCAAATCAATCAAATTGTATTGGTCACAATACACAACTTCCTCAATGCTTATATATCTCTGCGAGTGTAGCGAAATGCTTGAAATTTTAGAAAGCTTGAGAAAGCTAGAAGGCTATAAGATCAACTGGGGAAAGTCACTCCCATTCAAATTGTCTCCAGGAGGTGACTACCTTGGAGTATTGCTAAACCCCCCAACTAGATGGTCTCCAGGAGGTGACTACCTTGGAGTATTGCTAAACCCCCCAACTAGATGGTCTCCAGGAGGTGACTACCTTGGAGTATTGCTAAACCCCCCAACTAGATGGTCTCCAGGAGGTGACTACCTTGGAGTATTGCTAAACCCCCCAACTAGATGGTCTCCAGGAGGTGACTACCTTGGAGTATTGCTAAACCCCCCAACTAGATGGTCTCCAGGAGGTGACTACCTTGGAGTATTGCTAAACCCCCCAACTAGATGGTCTCCAGGAGGTGACTACCTTGGAGTATTGCTAACCCCCCCCACTAGATGGTCTCCAGGAGGTAACTACCTTGGAGTATTGCTAAACCCCCAACTAGATGGTCTCCAGGAGGTAACTACCTTGGAGTATTGCTAACCCCCAACTAGATGGTCTCCAGGAGGTAACTACCTTGGAGTATTGCTAAACCCCCAACTAGATGGTCTCCAGGAAGTGAATAGCTATGAGTAATGCCTAAAACCACAAATATATGGTCTACAAATCAAAATCTAATTTTATTGGTCACATACACCTGGTTAGCAGATGTTAATGCGAGTGTAGCGAAATACTTGTGCTTCTAGTTCCGACAATGCAGTAATATCTAACAAGTCATCTAACAATTTCACAACAACAGTCTGTTGGCCTTGAGATAGAAGCTGTTTTTCAGTCTCTCGGTCCCAGCTTTGATGCACCTGTACTGACCTCACCTTCTTGGATGATAGCGGGATGAACAGGCAGTGGCTCGGGTGGTTGTTGTCCTTGATGATCTTTTTGGCCTTTCTGTGACATCGAGTGGTGTAGGTGTCCTGGAGGGCAAGTAGTTTGCCCCCGGTGATGCCACCACCCTCTGGAGAGCATTGCGGTTGAGGGCGGTACAGTTGCCGTACCAGGCGGTGATACAGCCCGACAGGATGCTCTCCATTGTGCATCTGTAAAAGTTAGGGAGTGTTTTCGGTGACAAGCTACATTTTCTTCACCAGGCTGTCTGTGTGGGTGGACCATTTCAGTTTGTCTGTGATGTGTACGCCGAGGAACTTAAAACTTTCCACCTTCTCCCCTACTGTCCCGTCGATGTGGATAGGGGGGTGCTCCCTCTGCTGCTCCTGAAGTCCACGATCATCTCCTTTGTTTTGTTGACGTTGAGTGTGAGGTTATTTTCCTGACACCACACTCCGAGGGCCCTCACCTCCTCCCTGTAGGCCATCTCGTCGTTGTTGGTTATCAAGCCTACCACTGTAGTGTCGTCTGCAAAGTTGATGATTGAGTTGGTGGCATGCATGGCCACGCAGTCATGGGTGAACAGGGAGAACAGGAGGGGGCTGAGAACACACCCTTGCTGGGCCCCAGTGTTGAGGATCAGCGGGTGGAGATGTTGTTTCCTACCCTCACCACCTGGGGGCGTCCGATAAGAAAGTCCAGGACCCAGGTGTACAGGGCAGGGTCGAGACCCAGGGTAATTCCAGGAGTTAAATACCTTGGAGTAATGCTAAAACCCCAAATACAGTTGAAATCGGGAGTTTACATACACTTAGGTTGGAGTCATTAAAACTCATTTTTCAACCACTCCACAAATTTCTTGTTAACAAACTATAGTTTTGGCAAGTCGGTTAGGACATCTACTTTGTTCATGACACAAGTCATTTTTCCAAACAATTGTTTTACAGACAGATAATTTCACTTATAATTCACTGTACCACAATTCCAGTGGGTCAGAAGTTTACATACACTAAGTTGACTGTTCCTTTAAACAGCTTGGATAATTCCAGGAAATGATGTCATGGCTTTAGAAGCTTCTGATAGGCTAATTAGAAGCTGTGTTGTGTTAGCGACTTCTTCTCCCAAAAGCTATTTGGCGTCAGGTGTTTCAATTAAGGAGATATCACAACTGCATGTGTGAGTACGTCTGTATATACTTGACCTTTCAAGTCAATCTTCCCCGTCCCATATTCTAGGATGTTAACACTGTATGATGGCCTATGTGAATAATGAACTGCTTTTGTTTAGGGAAGTGTCATATTTATTGAATTTATACCCCCCAAAAACAAAATCAACCAACAAAAAAAAAAAAACAAAACACAACAACAACAAAAAAAATGTTAAAAAACACACCCACACACACACACGACACACACACACACACACACACACGGGGCACACACACACGCACACACACACACAAATGGGAACAGAGACACACACCACACACCACGCACACACATATCCATTCAACCCCACATACTGTATAACACTCCACCTGGCAAACATATCCATTCAACCCCTACATACTGTATAACATATCCATTCAACCCCACATAACATATCCATTCAACCCCCACATACTGTATAACATATCCATTCAACCCCCACATACTGTATAACATATCCATTCAACCCCCACATACTGTATAACATATCCATTCAACCCCCACATACTCCATTCAACCCCACATACTATAACATATCCATTCAACCCCACATACTGTATAACATATCCATTCAACCCCCACATACTGTATAACATATCCATTCAACCCCCACATACTGTATAACATATCCATTCAACCCCCACATACTGTATAACATATCCATTCAACCCCACATACTGTATAACATATCCATTCAACCCCACATACTGTATAACATATCCATTCAACCCCCACATACTGTATAACATATCCATTCAACCCCCACATACTGTATAACATATCCATTCAACCCCACATACTGTATAACATATCCATTCAACCCCCATACTGTATACTGTATAACATATCCATTCAACCCCACATACTGTATAACATATCCATTCAACCCCCACATACTGTATAACATATCCATTCAACCCCACATACTGTATAACATATCCATTCAACCCCACATACTGTATAACATATCCATTCAACCCCCACATACTGTATAACATATCCATTCAACCCCCACATACTGTATAACATATCCATTCAACCCCCACATACTGTATAACATATCCATTCAACCCCCACATACTGTATAACATATCCATTCAACCCCCACATACTGTATAACATATCCATTCAACCCCCATACTGTATAGATATCCATCAACCCCCACATACTGTATAACATATCCATTCAAAGACATACTGTATAACATATCCATTCAACACATACTGGGAACATATCCATTCAACCCCCACATACTGTATAACATATCCATTCAACCCAGGAACACAAACCCAGGTATAACATATCAACCCAGGGATAACATATCCCCCCCAGGAACACATTCAACCCCCAGGTATAACATATCCATTCCTAGGTATAACATATCAACCCAGGAACACAACCCCCAGGGTATAACACAATCCATTCAGGAACTGTACATATCCATTCAACCCCCAGGAAACACAACCTTCAACCCCACATACTGTAAACATATCCATTCAACCCAGGTAACATTCAACCCAGGGACACAACCCAGGAACACATTCACCCAGGAACACCATTCAACCCCAGGGACACATTCAACCCAGTAACACAAACCCCCAGGTAAACACCATTCACCCCCACATACTGTAACACAACCCAGGAACCATTCAACCCAGGGATAACATTCAACCCAGGAAACACAAACCCAGGAACACAACCCCAGTAACACAACCCCAGGAACACAACCCAGGAACACCATTCAACCCCCCACATAGTAACACCATTCAACCCCCAGGGACACATTCAACCCAGGAACACAACCTAGGAACACAACCCAGGAACACAACCCAGGAACACAACCCAGGAACACAACCCAGGAACACAACCCAGGAACACAACCCAGGAACACAACCCAGGGACACAACCCATGAACACAACCCAGGAACACAACCCAGGAACACAACCCAGGAACACAACCCAGGAACACAACCCAGGAACACAACCCAGGGACACAACCCAGGAACACAACCCAGGAACACAACCCAGGAACACAACCCAGGAACACAACCCAGGAACACAACCCAGGAACACAACCCAGGAACACAACCCAGAACACAACCCAGGAACACAACCCAGGAACACAACCCAGGAACACAACCCAGGAACACAACCCAGGAACACAACCCCCAGGAACACAACCTAGGAACACAACCCAGGAACACAACCCAGGAACACAACCTAGGAACACAACCTAGGAACACAACCCAGGAACACAACCTAGGAACACAACCCAGGGACACAACCCAGGAACACAACCTAGGAACACAACCTAGGAACACAACCTAGGAACACAACCCAGGAACACAACCCATGAACACAGCCCAGGGACACAACCCAGGAACACAACCCAGGAACACAACCCATGAACACAGCCCAGGGACACAACCCAGGAACACAACCCAGGAACACAACCCAGGAACACAACCTAGGAACACAACCTAGGAACACAACCCAGGAACACAACCCAGAACACAGCCCAGGGAACACAACCCAGGAACACAACCCAGGAACACAACCCAGGGAACACAACCCAGGAACACAACCCAGAACACAACCCAGGAACACAACCCAGGAACACAACCCGTGAACACAACCCAGGAACACAACCCAGGAACAC
The DNA here is from genome assembly GCF_034236695.1 of Oncorhynchus nerka. Classification (NCBI taxonomy): domain Eukaryota; kingdom Metazoa; phylum Chordata; class Actinopteri; order Salmoniformes; family Salmonidae; genus Oncorhynchus; species Oncorhynchus nerka. The sequence goes on from NC_088406.1 coordinate 6,185,981, forward strand.
AACCCAGGAACACAACCCAGGAACACACAACCCCGGAACACAACCCAGGAACACAACCCGTGAACACAACCCAGGAACACAACCCAGGAACACAACCCAGGAACACAACCCATGAACACAGCCCAGGGACACAACCCAGGAACACAACCCAGGAACACAACCCAGGAACACAACCCAGGAACACAACCCATGAACACAGCCCAGGGACACAACCCAGGAACACAACCCAGGAACACAACCCAGGAACACAACCCAGGAACACAACCCGTGAACACAACCCAGGAACACAACCCAGGAACACAACCCAGGAACACAACCCAGGAACACAACCCAGGAATACAACCCATGAACACAGCCCAGGGACACAACCCAGGAACACAACCCAGGAACACAACCCGTGAACACAACCCAGGAACACAACCCAGGAACACAACCCATGAACACAACCCAGGAACACAACCCAGGAACACAACCCAGGAACACAACCCGTGAACACAACCCGTGAACACAACCCAGGAACACAACCCAGGAACACAACCCAGGAACACAACCCAGGAACACAACCCGTGAACACAACCCAGGAACACAACCCAGGAACACAACCCAGGAACACAACCCATGAACACAGCCCAGGGACACAACCCAGGAACACAACCCAGGAACACAACCCAGGAACACAACCCTTCGTGGTCAAACCGTCGCTAAGACCTTTTTAACATTCACTCCTCGTCTCCTCGTTTCCTAACGAGGATCTCCCTTATCCACTGTTCCCAGCGGCTCCCTCTCCTGTCTGGCTCTCACCCTCCAGGCAGCCCTCTCCTCCCCCCTGGGAGATGCCCAGGCACGCCAGCTCTTGTTCAGGCACGCCAGCTTGCTGCCCATCCCCCCCCTCTCTCTCTCCCTCTGTTCCCCCAGTACCAGCCAGGCCTGTTTGTATCTGCTTGCTGCCCATCCCTCTCTCTCTCCCTCTGTTCCCCCAGTACCAGACAGGCCTGTTTGTATCTGCTTGCCTCAGTCTGTCTCGCCTGGAGCGTAACTGGATAATGAGGCAACTTTCTGGGCTTGACTTTGGCGGCGTCACAAATACCACCTTGTTGCCTACGTTATGCACTATCTTTGACCATGAGATCTCTATACAGGGTCTCATTCAGAGCTCTCTATACAGGGAACAGGGTCTCATTCAGAGCCCACTGTACAGGGAACAGGGTCTCATTCAGAGCCCACTGTACAGGGAACAGGGTCTCATTCAGAGCCCACTGTACAGGGAACAGGGTCTCATTCAGAGCCCTCTATACAGGGAACAGGGTCTCATTCAGAGCCCACTATACAGGGAACAGGGTCTCATTCAGAGCCCACTATACAGGGAACAGGGTCTCATTCAGAGCCCACTATACAGGGAACAGGGTCTCATTCAGAGCCCACTATACAGGGAACAGGGTCTCATTCAGAGCCCACTGTACCGGGAACAGGGTCTCATTCAGAGCCCACTGTACCGGGAACAGGGTCTCATTCAGAGCCCTCTATACAGGGAACAGTGTCTCATTCAGAGCCCACTGTACAGGGAACAGGGTCTCATTCAGAGCCCTCTATACAGGGAACAGTGTCTCATTCAGAGCCCACTGTACAGGGAACAGGGTCTCATTCAGAGCCCACTGTAACAGGGTCTCATTCAGGGCCCTCTAACAGGGTCTCATTCAGAGCCCACTGTACAGGGAACAGGGTCTCATTCAGAGCCCTCTATACAGGGAACAGTGTCTCATTCAATAGCCCACTATAGTAGTAGGGAACAGGGTCTCATTCAGACTTTAGCACTATAGTGGTAGCAGAGTTAGGGTTAGATTATTCATCAGGTTACTATAGGGGGAGAATGAGGGTTACACAGCCTCCATTAGTCCAATAGCATGTTACTATAGTAGTAGGAGAATGAGGGTTAGATTATTCATGACTTTAGCACTATAGTGGTAGCAGAGTTAGGGTTAGATTATTCATGAGTGTAACAGCATGTTACTATAGTGGTAGGAGAATGAGGGTTAGATTATCCATGACTTTAGCACTATAGTGGTAGCAGAGTTAGGGTTAGATTATTCATGTGTGTAAAAGCATGTTACTATAGTGGTAGGAGAATGAGGGTTAGATTATTCATGACTTTAGCACTATAGTGGTAGCAGAGTTAGGGTTAGATTATTCATGAGTGTAACAGCATGTTACTATAGTGGTAGGAGAATGAGGGTTAGATTATTCATGACTTTAGCACTATAGTGGTAGCAGAGTTAGGGTTAGATTATTCATGTGTGTAAAAGCATGTTACTATAGTGGTAGGAGAATGAGGGTTAGATTATTCATGACTTTAGCACTATAGTGGTAGCAGAGCTAGGGTTAGATTATTTATGAGTGTAACAGCATGTTACTATAGTGGTAGGAGAATGAGGGTTAGATTATTCATGACTTTAGCACTATAGTGGTAGCAGAGTTAGGGTTAGATTATTCATGTGTGTAAAAGCATGTTACTATAGTGGTAGGAGAATGAGGGTTAGATTATTTATGAGTTTAATACTATAGTGGTAGGAGAGCTAGGGTTAGATTATTTATGAGTGTAACAGCATGTTACTATAGTGGTAGGAGAATGAGGGTTAGATTATTCATGACTTTAGCACTATAGTGGTAGCAGAGTTAGGGTTAGATTATTCATGTGTGTAAAAGCATGTTACTATAGTGGTAGGAGAATGAGGGTTAGATTATTCATGACTTTAGATTAGTTTAGGGTTAGATTATTCATGTGTGTAAAAGCATGTTACTATAGTGGTAGGAGAGTTAGGGTTAGATTATTTACGAGTTTAATACTATTGTAAGGGTTTTCTGGTGAAAGAGAAGCGGACCAAAAAGCAGCGTGGTGGTTATTCATGTTCTTTAATTTATAAAGAAACTACACATGAAATAACTAACAAAAACAACAAACGTGAGAAAACCTAAAACAGTCCTATCTGGTGCAAACACAGAGCCAGGAACAATCACCCACAAACACACAGTGACACCCAGGCTACCTAAGTATGATTCTCAATCAGAGACAACTAATGACACCTGCCTCTGATTGAAAACCATACTAGGCCGAAAACATAGAAATACCCAAAACTTAGAAAAACAAACAAGGACTGCCCACCCAACTCACGCCCTGACCATACTAACTAAATACAAAACACAGGAAATAAAGGTCAGAACGTGACAACTATAGTGGTAGTAGAGTTAGGGTTAGATTATTCATGAGTTTAATACTATAGTGGTAGTAGAGTTAGGGTTAGATTATTCATGACTTTAGCACTATAGTGGTAGTAGAGTTAGGGTGTGTGTGTCCCCCTGGGGTTTGACTGGGACAGCTGCGCCTCCCGGACCTGTTTCCCTATACCCCAGCTGAGTGCCGTTGCCAGGCACAAGGTGGGAAGGATGGCCTTGGGCTCCGGGGTAATAGCCATGGGGCTATAATGGCGAGACAGTTTTTGTGATCCCCGGCCGATTTGAGAGGGAGAAGTTGAACCATGTGAACAACAGTGCCCATCTATCTTGCCTGGAGTTGAGGCATTTGGTGGTGCGGAGATACTCCAGATTTTTGTGGTAGGTCCATATGATGAACGGGTGTTCCGCCCCTTCCAGCCAGTGCCTCCATTCCTCCAACGCCATCTTCACTGCGAGAAGCTCACGATTTCCCACATTGTAGTTTTTCTCCGTGGCGTTGAGGCGATGGGGAGATGCAGCTTCGGGTCCAGGGCAGAATGCTGGGGCAGTACCGTCCCCACTCCTACATCAGACGCATCGGCCTCCACCACGAACTGACGGGAAGGGTCAGGATGAACCAAGATAGGAGCAGTGGTGAGGCGGTGATTGAGGTCCCAGAATGCCCGGACAGCAGCTGGGGACCACGTGAACGGAACCTTGGGAGAGGTGAGTGCTGACAGGGGGGGAAGCCAGGGTGCTGTAACCCCGGATGAAACGGAGATAGAAGTTGGCGAACCCCAGGAAATGTTGCAGCTAAACCCTGGACGAAGGCTGGGGCCAATCCACCAAAGCTCTCACCTTCCCGGGATCCATGTGGACACTCCCAGTGGAGATTATGTACCCCAGAAAGGGGATGGTGCAGCGATGGAACTCGCACTTCTCTGCCTTAACAAACGGCTGGTTCTCAAGGAGGCATTGAAGAACCTGTCTGCTGTGGAGCACATGTTCTTGGAGGGAGCGGGCGAAGACGAGGATGTCATCCATGTAGATGAAGATGAACTGGTTCAATATGTCGCGGAGAAAGGCCTCCCGGGTGGCGCAGTGGTTAAGGACGCTGTACTGCAGCGCCAGCTGTGCCACCAGAGACTCTGGGTTCGTGCCCAGGCTCTGTCGTAACTGGCCGCGACCGGGAGGTCCGTGGGGCGACGCATAATTGGCCTAGCGTCGTCCGGGTTAGGGAGGGTTTGGCCGGTAGGGAAATTCTTGTCTCATCGCGCACCAGCAACTCCTGTGGCGGGCCGGGCGCAGTGCGCGCTAACCAAGGTTACCAGGTGCACAGTGTTTCCTCCGACACATTGGTGCGGCTGGCTTCCGGGTTGGATGGTGCTGTGTTAAGAAGCAGTGCGGCTTGGTTGGGTTGTGTATCGGAGGACGCATAACTTTCAACCTTCGTCTCTCCCGAGCCCGTACGGGAGTTGTAGCGATGAGACAAGATAGTAGCTACTAAAAAATTGGATAACACAACATTGGGGAGAAAAAGGGGTAAAATTAATAAATAAATAAAAATATGTCACGAAGAACAGCATTTACCAGAGCCTGAAACACAGCAGGGGCGTTGGTGAGGCCAAATGACATGACCAAATACTTGTTGTGGCCGCTGGCCGTGTTGAAGGCGGTTTTCCACTCATCCCCCTCCCGTATCGGCACCAGGTGGTAGGCATTCCGTAGATCCAGCTTGGAAAACACGGCGGCCTCCTGGAGCGGCTCGAAGGCTGAGGAGATAAGTGGTAGCGTGTAGCGGTTCTTCACCGTTATGTCATTGAGTCCCCGGTAGTCGATGCACAGGCACAGGGTCTTGTCCTTCTTCTCCACAAAGAAGAACCCTGTTCCAGCGGTAGAGGACGAAGGACGTATACATCCTGCAGCTAGGGAGTCCCCAATGTAGGTGTCCATAGCCTTGGTCTCCAGTCCCGACAGAGAGTACAGACATCCTCGGAGTGGTGCTAGGGAGAAGGTCGTTCTTGTAGTCATATGGTCGGTGCGGCGGAAGCGAAGTGGCCCGGGCCTTATTGAACACCTCCCAAAGGTCCTGGTACTTCGCTGGAATGGCGGAGAGGTCCAGGGCACCTTCTGAGCCCCCAGAAAGACGTCACGGGGCAGGTTGCGCTAACTTCAGACACTGGGCGTGGCAGAACGGACTCCAGCCCATGATGGCACCAGTAGATCAGTTGATGAGGGAATTGTGTCACTGGAGCCAGGAGAATCTGAGGAGAATTGATGAGCAGGAATTGAATAGTCTCGCTGTGATTCCCTGACACCCGTAGGTTGATGGGTGTGGTATTATGAGTGTCCTGGCCTATAGAGCGCCCGTCCAGCGCTCCAACATCCATGGGAGTGGAGAGGGGCTGAGTGGGGATGTTCAGCTCAGAAGCCAGGGTAGCGTCCAAAATCGCTCATCGGCCCCAGAGTCAATGAGGACCCGAAGAGATTTAGACTGGTTTCCCCACAGCAGAATGGCATGACAAGGCGTGCGAGCAAGGCCAGCCGTTTGGGCCACCAGAGTACTCGCTCCTACCAGCTGGAAAGTTCTCAGTTTGGGCCACCAGAGTACTCGCTCCTACCAGCTGGAAAGTTCTCCGTTTGGGCCACCAGAGTACTCGCTCCTACCAGCTGGAAAGTTCTCAGTTTGGGCCACCAGAGTACTCGCTCCTACCAGCTGGAAAGTTCTCCGTTTGGGCCACCAGAGTACTCGCTCCTACCAGCTGGAAAGTTCTCAGTTTGGGCCACCAGAGTACTCGCTCCTACCAGCTGGAAAGTTCTCAGTTTGGGCCACCAGAGTACTCGCTCCTACCAGCTGGAAAGTTCTCCGTTTGGGCCACCAGAGTACTCGCTCCTACCAGTGAGTCTGGTCTTTTTAAAGGACAAGAGGACACAATACAGACAACTCTTCGTGTTGATCCTGTACTGCCGTTCCGCTGGTCGACAGCCCAGCTCTACCTAGTTGCATCGGCTCGGGAAGTGGTGACTCAGCCGTCTTCAGCGACTCTCTGGGAAAGGTCGGGAAGCCTTGGGTTCACTCAGCAACGGGATCGTCAGGGACTTCCGGGATGACTAGGAGGGAAGGTAGAATCCCTGGGAGTGAAGGCGAAGTCGAATTTCCTCTCCCTCCATCATTCCCATAGTTGCCCATCGATTCGGATGGTCAAAGCGATGAGGGAATAGAGATACGTAGGTAACTCTTTACTGGCAACTCGTTAGTATTCAGCTAACCACGGTTTGTGGTCATCAGCTATCCTTTAGCTCGAAAATCTATCGCCAGTTTTGTACGGCGCAGCGCGGCTCGGAACGGAACATACCGGACCAATTTTTCTCTCCATGTCCCTGGATTTCAACTGCTCTCTGGACATTCACTCCCGGATCTCACAGCTAGCTGGCTGCTATCCGTGTGTCTATCTGCTTTCGTCGATTCCGGAGCAAACATCAATTACTCCGGAGCTAGCCAGCTCCGTCAATCACTCCTGAGCTCCGTCAATCACTCCTGGGCTGCAGTCACCTATCCGGACCCGTTTTGCTGCCTACGCGGAGCCCCACCGGGCCTTCACAACTGGACTGCCGACGTTATCTACCCGAAGGAGATCCGGCTGGCTCCTCCGTCGCGACGTTACCTGAACGCCCATCTGCGGCCTGCTAACCGTTAGCTGTCTTACCGGCTGCTCTCAGAATAGACAATCGGACAATTTTATTTATTTTTTACTATTATTATGTTTCTTCTTGGGCCTCTATAACTATATCTATTGTTTTTATTTTTTTGTTGTTGTGTGATTTGGACTAATCCCCTCTACCACACGGAACCCCACTAATCTACTGACGGAACGCAAGAGGTGGCTAACAACAGACCTCCATCCTATGCTAGCTTGCTACCGATGTCCTGGCTAGCTGTCTAAATTGCCGTGACCCCCAAACCAACCTCTCCACTCCCTGGACCCTTTTGATCACTCGACTAAGGATGCCTCTCCTTAATGTCAATATGTCTTGTCCATTGCTGTTCTGGTTAGTGTTTATTGGCTTATTTCACTGTAGAGCCTCTAGTCCTGCTCACTATACCTTATCCAACTTATTAGTTCCACCACCCACACATGCAATGACATCTCCTGGTTTCAATGATGTTTCTAGAGACAATATCTCTCTCTTCATCACTCAATACCTAGGTTTACCTCCACTGTATTCACATCCTACCATACCTTTGTCTGTACATTATACCTTCATGCTATTTTATCGCCCCCAGAAACCTCCTTTTACTCTCTGTTCCAGACGTTCTAGACGACCAATTCTTATTGCTTTTAGCCGTACCCGTATTCTTCTCCTCCTATGTTCCTCTGGCGATGTAGAGGTGAATCCAGGCCCTGCAGTGCCTGGCTCCACTCCTATTCCCCAGGCGCTCTCTTTTGATGACTTCTGTAACCGTAATAGCCTTGGTTTCATGCATGTTAACATTAGAAGCCTCCTCCCTAAGTTTGTTCTATTCACTGCTTTAGCACACTCTGCCAACCCGGATGTTCTAGCTGTGTCTGAATCCTGGCTTAGGAAGACCACCAAAAATTCAGAAATTTAAATTCCAAACTACAACATTTTCAGACAAGATAGAACTGCCAAAGGGGGCGGTGTTGCAATCTACTGCAAAGATAACCTGCAGAGTTCAGTCCTACTATCCAGGTCTGTACCCAAACAATTTGAACTTCTACTTTTAAAAATCCACCTCTCTAAAAACAAGTCTCTCACCGTTGCCGCCTGCTATAGACCACCCTCTGCCCCCAGCTGTGCTCTGGACACCATATGTGAACTGATTGCCCCCCATCTATCTTCAGAGCTCGTGCTGCTAGGCGACCTAAACTGGAACATGCTTAACACCCCAGCCATCCTACAATCTAAGCTTGATGCCCTCAATCTCACACAAATTATCAATGAACCTACCAGGTACCCCCCCAAAGCCTTAAACACGGGCACCCTCATAGATATCATCCTAACCAACTTCCCCTCTAAATACACCTCTGCTGTCTTCAACCAAGATCTCAGCGATCACTGCCTCATTGCCTGCATCCGTAATGGGTCAGCGGTCAAACGACCTCCACTCATCACTGTAAAACGCTCCCTGAAACACTTCAGCGAGCAGGCCTTTCTAATCGACCTGGCCGGGGTATCCTGGAAGGATATTGATCTCATCCCGTCAGTAGAGGATGCCTGGATATTTTTTTTAAATGCCTTCCTAACAATCTTAAATAAACATGCCCCATTCAAGAAATTTAGAACCAGGAACAGATATAGCCCTTGGTTCTCCCCAGACCTGACTGCCCTTAACCAACACAAAAACATCCTATGGCGTTCTGCATTACAATCGAACAGCCCCCGTGATATGCAGCTGTTCAGGGAAGCTAGAAACCGTTATACACAGGCAGTTAGAAAAGCCAAGGCTAGCTTTTTCAAGCAGAAATTTGCTTCCTGCAACACTAACTCAAAAAAGCTCTGGGACACTGTAAAGTCCATGGAGAATAAGAACACCTCCTCCCAGCTGCCCACTGCACTGAAGATAGGAAACACTGTCACCACTGATAAATCCACCATAATTGAGAATTTCAATAAGCATTTTTCTACGGCTGGCCATGCTTTCCACCTGGCTACTCCTACCCCGGTCAACAGCACTGCACCCCCAACAGCAACACGCCCAAGCCTTCCCCATTTCTCCTTCTCCCAAATCCATTCAGCTGAAGTTCTGAAAGAGCTGAAAAATCTGGACCCCTACAAATCAGCCGGGCTAGACAATCTGGACCCTTTCTTTCTAAAATTATCTGCCGAAATTGTTGCCACCCCTATTACTAGCCTGTTCAACCTCTCTTTCGTGTCGTCTGAGATTCCCAAAGATTGGAAAGCAGCTGCGGTCATCCCCCTCTTCAAAGGGGGGGACACTCTTGACCCAAACTGCTACAGACCTATATCTATCCTACCATGCCTTTCTAAGGTCTTCGAAAGCCAAGTCAACAAACAGATTACCGACCATTTCGAATCTCACCATACCTTCTCTGCTATGCAATCTGGTTTCAGAGCTGGTCATGGGTGCACCTCAGCCACGCTCAAGGTCCTAAACGATATCTTAACCGCCATCGATAAGAAACATTACTGTGCAGCCGTATTCATTGATCTGGCCAAGGCTTTCGACTCTGTCAACCACCACATCCTCATTGGCAGACTCGACAGCCTTGGTTTCTCAAATGATTGCCTCGCCTGGTTCACCAACTACTTCTCTGATAGAGTTCAGTGTGTCAAATCGGAGGGTCTGCTGTCCGGACCTCTGGCAGTCTCTATGGGGGTGCCACAGGGTTCAATTCTTGGACCGACTCTCTTCTCTGTATACATCAATGAGGTCGCTCTTGCTGCTGGTGAGTCTCTGATCCACCTCTACGCAGACGACACCATTCTGTATACTTTCGGCCCTTCTTTGGACACTGTGTTAACAACCCTCCAGGCAAGCTTCAATGCCATACAACTCTCCTTCCGTGGCCTCCAATTGCTCTTAAATACAAGTAAAACTAAATGCATGCTCTTCAACCGATCGCTACCTGCACCTACCCGCCTGTCCAACATCACTACTCTGGACGGCTCTGACTTAGAATACGTGGACAACTACAAATACTTAGGTGTCTGGTTAGACTGTAAACTCTCCTTCCAGACCCATATCAAACATCTCCAATCCAAAGTTAAATCTAGAATTGGCTTCCTATTTCGCAACAAAGCATCCTTCACTCATGCTGTCAAACATACCCTTGTAAAATTGACCATCCTACCAATCCTCGACATTGGCGATGTCATTTACAAAATAGCCTCCAATACCCTACTCAACAAATTGGATGCAGTCTATCACAGTGCAATCCGTTTTGTCACCAAAGCCCCATATACTACCCACCATTGCGACCTGTACGCTCTCGTTGGCTGGCCCTCGCTTCATACTCGTCGCCAAACCCACTGGCTCCATGTCATCTACAAGACCCTGCTAGGTAAAGTCCCCCCTTATCTCATGTCGCTGGTCACCATAGCATCTCCCACCTGTAGCACACGCTCCAGCAGGTATATCTCTCTAGTCACCCCCAAAACCAATTCTTTCTTTGGCCGCCTCTCCTTCCAGTTCTCTGCTGCCAATGACTGGAACGAACTACAAAAATCTCTTAAATTGGAAACACTTATCTCCCTCACTAGCTTTAAGCACCAACTGTCAGAGCATCTTACAGATTACTGCACCTGTACATAGCCCACCTATAATTTAGCCCAAACAACTACCTCTTTCCCAACTGTATTTAATTTATTTATTTATTTTGCTCCTTTGCACCCCATTATTTTTATTTCTACTTTACACATTCTTCCATTGCAAAACTACCATTCCAGTGTTTTACTTGCTATATTGTATTTACTTTGCCACCATGGCCTTTTTTGCCTTTACCTCCCTTCTCACCTAATTTGCTCACATTGTATATAGACTTGTTTTTTTTACTGTATTATTGACTGTATGTTTGTTTTACTCCATGTGTAACTCTGTGTCGTTGTATGTGTCGAACTGCTTTGCTTTATCTTGGCCAGGTTGCAATTGTAAATGAGAACTTGTTCTCAACTTGCCTACCTGGTTAAATGAAGGTGAAATAAAAATAAAATAAAAAAACTCCTAGCAGTGACCGATGAGACGGCGCTGTTAGCAGCTGGATAACTGAAGGGCTGTGGGGTTACCACCATGGTAGGCTGGCTCCCAGACATCCAGCTGAATTGCTCCAGCAAACTATCCAATGCCCGGTCAAGGCCACAAAGCAGTTCCTCGTGTCTCCCTATGGTGGATCCTTGGGAGGAGATGGCGTTGCACAGCTGGTCCAGGTCTACTGGGTCAGTTGTTCCTATTTCGTACTATCAGGTTTGAAGGTAAGACCCAGGTGCAGAGAATGTCGAAGTAACAAAAGTTTATTAAAGCGAACACGGGCAGGCAAAGGGACAAGACGGCAGGCAGGCTCAGGTCAGGCAGAGGTCGGTAATCAAGAAGAGTTGAGGCAGGCTCAGTGTCAGGTCAGGCAGAGGTCGGTAATCAAGAGGAGTTGAGGCAGGCAGGCTCAGGTCAGGCAGAGGTCGGTAATCAAGAGGAGTTGAGGCAGGCGGCCTCAGGTCAGGCAGAGGTCGGTAATCAAGAGGAGTTGAGGCAGGCGGGCTCAGGTCAGGCAGAGGTCGGTAATCAAGAGGAGTTGAGTCAGGCGGGCTCAGGTCAGGCAGAGTTTGGTAATCAAGAGGAGTTGAGGCAGGCAGGCTCAGGTCAGGCAGAGGTCGGTAATCAAGAGGAGTTGAGGCAGGCAGGCTCAGGTCAGGCAGAGGTTGGTAATCAAGAGGAGTTGAGGCAGGCTCAGTGTCAGGTCAGGCAGAGGTCGGTAATCAAGAGGAGTTGAGGCAGGCTCAGGTCAGGTCAGGCAGAGATCGGTAATCAAGAGGAGTTGAGGCAGGCTCAGGGTCAGGTCAGGCAGAGATCGGTAATCAAGAGGAGTTGAGGCAGGCTCAGGGTCAGGTCAGGCAGAGGTCGGTAATCAAGAGGAGTTGAGGCAGGCAGGCTCAGGTCAGGCAGAGGTCGGTAATCAAGAGGAGTCGAGGCAGGCAGGCTCAGGTCAGGCAGAGGTCGGTAATCCCCAGAGAGGGGGCAAAGGTACAGGCAGGCTCAGGTCAGAGCAGGAAGAAATTGGGAAAACTAGGAAACAGGTACTATAGACAGGACAGGAGCAAGGGGAAAACCGCTGGTAGGTTTGAATGAACAAAACGAACTGCCAACAGAGAACACAGGTATAAATACACAGGGTATAATGGGGAAGATGGGCGACACCTGGAGGGGGGTGGAGACAATCACAAAGACAGGTGAAACAGATCAGGGTGTGAAAGTTTATTCATGAGTATAATACTATAGTGGTAGGAGAACTAGGGATAGATTATTCACGAGTTTAATACTATAGTAGCAGTAGGGGGTCTATCCCCTATCTCTCTCTCTCTCTCTGGGTGGTTGGTATGGCTCATTGAAACCACTGCTCCAGTATTAATCAGGGTCATGTTATCCTGTCTCTCTCTGCTCCCTCTCTAAATAACACCTTATCCTGGAGAGTGGAACAGGACGTACAAAACAAAACAAAGCATCACGTGTGTGTATGTGTGTGTGTGTGTGTGTGTGTGTGTGTGTGTGTGTGTGTGTGTGTGTGTGTGTGTGTGTGTGTGTGTGTGTGTGTGTGTGTGTGTGTGACAGTGTGAAACATGTGTGTGTGTGTCTCTGTGTGTGTGTGTGTGTGTGTATGTGTGTGTGTCTCTGTGGGATGAATTCAGAGTTTAATACTATAGTAGCTGGAACACACAAACGCACTTTGTTTTGCACAAACTGCTATGATGGTGTGTGTTTTAGGAGCCTGTAACGTTCCTCTGGTATGATAGTAGAACCCTGTGATGTTCCTCTGGTATGATAGTAGAACCCTGTGATGTTCCTCTGGTATGATAGTACTGTGATGTTCCTGTGTGTGTGAACCCTGTGATGTTCCTGGTATGATGTAGTATGTGTGTTCCTCTGTGTATGATAGTAGAACCCTGTGATGTTCCTCTGATATATGATGTAGAACTGTGTGATGTTCCTCTGTGTGTTCCTCTGGTATGAGTAGAACCCTGTGTGTGTGTGTGATGTTCCTCTGGTATGATGTAGAACCCTGTGATGTTCCTCTGGTATGATAGTAGAACCCTGTGATGTTCCTCTGGTATGTATGTGTGTTCCTCTGTGTATGAACCCTGTGATGTTCCTCTGGTATGATAGTAGAACCCTGTGATGTTCCTCTGGTATGTGTGTGTGTGTGTGTGTGTGTGTGTAGTGTGTGTGTGTTCCTCTGTGGTTCCTCTGGTATGATAGTAGAACCCTGTGATGTTCCTCTGGTATGATAGTAGAACCCTGTGATGTTCCTCTGGTATGATATTAGAACTATGTGATGTTCCTCTGGTATGATAGTAGAACCCTGTGATGTTCCTCTGGTATGATAGTAGAACTATGTGATGTTCCTCTGGTATGATAGTAGAACCCTGTGATGTTCCTCTGGTATGATAGTAGAACCCTGTGATGTTCCTTGGTATTGATAGTGGTTTTCAACCTCTGTGATGTTCCTCTGGTATGATAGTAGAACCCTGTGATGTTCCTCTGGTATGATAGTAGAACCCTGTGATGTTCCTCTGGTATGATAGTAGAACCCTGTGATGTTCCTCTGGTATGATAGTAGAACTATGTGATGTTCCTCTGGTATGATAGTAGAACTATGTGATGTTCCTCTGGTATGATAGTAGAACCCTGTGATGTTCCTCTGGTATGATAGTAGAACCCTGTGATGTTCCTCTGGTATGATAGTACTGTGATGTTCCTCTGGTATGATAGTAGAACCCTGTGATGTTCCTCTGGTATGATAGTAGAACTATGTGATGTTCCTCTGGTATGATAGTAGAACCCTGTGATGTTCCTCTGGTATGATAGTAGAACCCTGTGATGTTCCTCTGGTATGATAGTAGAACCCTGTGATGTTCCTCTGGTATGATAGTAGAACCCTGTGATGTTCCTCTGGTATGATAGTACTGTGATGTTCCTCTGGTATGATAGTAGAACTATGTGATGTTCCTCTGGTATGATAGTAGAACCCTGTGATGTTCCTCTGGTATGATAGTAGAACTATGTGATGTTCCTCTGGTATGATAGTAGAACTATGTGATGTTCCTCTGGTATGATAGTAGAACTATGTGATGTTCCTCTGGTATGATTGTAGAACCCTGTGATGTTCCTCTGGTATGATAGTAGAACCCTGTGATGTTCCTCTGGTATGATAGTAGAACTATGTGATGTTCCTCTGGTATGATAGGAGAACCCTGTGATGTTCCTCTGGTATGATAGTAGGTGAAAGGAGAGTGTTTGGACAAGAGAAGAGAGAAGAAAAAACACACATGAAACTTCTGCCTTCTTGAAGTCCAACAGATCACAGATCCAACAGATCACAGATCCAACAGATCACAGATCCAACAGATCACAGATCCAACAGATCACAGATCCAACAGATCACTGCTCAATAGCGAGCAGTAGTTGTCCCACCGTCTAGCTAGCTTTAGTTGTAGGCTGGTTTGCAGCGGCTGCAGCAGGTGTTATCAAAGAGGATGTTGTTGTTAATGTGTTATCTTCTCCCTTTTCAATAATAACTTTCAACAAAAAGTTAAGTTTCAAATGAGCGTTTTATTGCAGCGTCACTTCCTGTTGTTCGCCATCTCTTTGAAAATTACATGTGTGTGAAACACTGTTGCATTTAACGTGGAACTGACAGCATTTTAGATCAATTAAATCTTATTAAAATATGTTCAGTTACATCCTCAGGAAGAATATATCACTTAAAAAATTAAAAAATCTGACAAGCGACCACTTAATTAGTAGGGGACTAGTAACCGAAAGGTTGCAAGTTCGAATCCCCGAGCTGACAAGGTACAAATCTGTCGTTCTGCCCCTGAACAGGCAGTTAACCCACTGTTCCTAGGCCGTCATTGAAAATAAGAATTTGTTCTTTAACTGACTTGCCTGGTTAAATAAAGGTAAATAACATTGGACAACGGACAATAACGTTGTCAATATAAAAGGTAAACAAGTAAAGCACTCTCTCTGGTCATGCGTATGAAAAAGCTCTGTGACATGGCAGGGTCCACTCATTCAGACTGCTCTTACTCCCTCATTTATAAGAATACAAGCCTGAAACAATTTCTAAAGACTGTTGACATCTAGTGGAAGGCATAGGAACTGCAATTTGAGTCCTAAATCAATGGATACTGTAATGGCATTGAATAGAAAACTACAACAACACCTGCCAAATCAGTTCTGTTATACTCACAGACATTATTTTAACAGTTTTGGAAACTTTAAATTTAAACTTTAACTTTAAATCAAAAACTGAAAAATTGGGCGTGCAAAATTATTCAGCCCCCTTAAGTTAATACTTTGTAGCGCCACCTTTTGCTGCGATTACAGCTGTATGTCGCTTGGGGTATGTCTCTATCAGTTTGGCACATCGAGAGACTGAAATTTTGCACGCCCAATTTTTCAGTTTTTGATTTGTTAAAAAAGTTTGAAATATCCAATAAATGTCGTTCCACTTCATGATTGTGTCCCACTTGTTGTTGATTCTTCACAAAAAAAACAGTTTTATATCTTTATGTTTGAAGCCTGAAATGTGGCAAAAGGTCGCAAAGTTCAAGGGGGCCGAATACTTTCGCAAGGCACTGTAGCCTACTTAACCAACACTTCGGATTTAACTTGTTCAATACCTGGTTGCCATACTCATTGTTGTCTTAGTTAGCATTTACTGGTAGATATAAGTTCAAATGTCTTTCCTACCTTACCGGCTACCGGTGTCATTCTTCTGTGAGCTGCTCCATGTCAAAACCAGTTGAAAGCTGCACACTCTCACTGCCTGCAGACGATATTCTGCTGAAGCCATTCAGTATGTTTGCGGAGGAGGACGTAAATATATTTCACGTGCTTTGCGATTGTGTAGGCAACTTTGTACATGTACACGATTTCAATACTGTATTACATAATTGATAAGTCGTATACCTCCACTACACTACTTTGATACTCATCGGTAGGGATTAAGAAGGGAGTCTAAAAAAAGAGTGTGTACAACTATCCGACGTGGTTACGGTTTCAGTCCTTTCAGAATCAAGAACCTGTCACAAACTGAATGCCTATAGGTTCACCACTGAAGGTCTATAGGTTCACCACTGAAGGCCTATAGGTTCACCACTGAAGGTCTATAGGTTCACCACTGAAGTCCTATAGGTTCACCACTGAGGGGTATATATGTTCACCACTGAATGCCTATAGGTTCACCACTGAAGGGCCTATAGGTTCACCACTGAAGGGTCTATAGGTTCACCAATGAAGGGCCTATAGGTTCACCACTGAAGGTCTATAGGTTCACCACTGAAGGCCTATAGGTTCACCACTGAAGGGCTATAGGTTCACCACTGAAGGTCTATAGGTTCACCACTGAAGGCCTATAGGTTCACCACTGAAGGGCCTATAGGTTCACCACTGAAGGCCTATAGGTTGACACACTGAAGGCCTATAGGTTCACCACTGAAGGGCTATAGGTTCACCACTGAAGGGCCTATAGGTTCACCACTGAAGGTCCTATAGGTTCACCACTGAAGGTCTATAGGTTCACCACTGAAGGTCTATAGGTTCACCACTGAAAGCCTATAGGTTCACCACTGAAGGTCCTATAGGTTCACCACTGAAGGTCCTATAGGTTCACACACTGAAGGCCTATAGGTTCACCAATGAAGGCCTATAGGTTCACCACTGAAGGTTCACCACTGAAGGTCCTATAGGTTCACCACTGAAGGTCTATAGGTTCACACACTGAAGGCCTATAGGTTCACACACTGAAGGCCTATAGGTTCACACACTGAAGGCCTATAGGTTCACCACTGAAGGTCCTATAGGTTCACACACTGAAGGCCTATAGGTTCACCACTGAAGGCCTATAGGTTCACCACTGAAGGTCCTATAGGTTCACCACTGAAGGTCTATAGGTTCACCAATGAAGGCCTATAGGTTCACCACTGAAGGTCCTATAGGTTCACCACTGAAGGTCTATAGGTTCACCACTGAAGGGTCTATAGGTTCACCACTGAAGGTCTATAGGTTCACACACTGAAGGCCTATAGGTTCACCACTGAAGGTCTATAGGTTCACACACTGAAGGTCTATAGGTTCACCACTGAGGGGTCTATAGGTTCACACACTGAATGCCTATAGGTTCACCACTGAAGTCCTATAGGTTCACCACTGAAGGGCCTATAGGTTCACCACTGAAGGCCTATAGGTTCACCACTGAGGGGTCTATAGGTTCACACACTGAATGCCTATAGGTTCACCACTGAAGTCCTATAGGTTCACCACTGAGGGGTCTATAGGTTCACACACTGAATGCCTATAGGTTCTTCACCACTGAAGGGCCTATAGGTTCACCACTGAAGGCATATAGGTTCACCACTGAAGGTTCTATAGGTTCACCACTGAAGGTCTATAGGTTCACCACTGAAGGCATATAGGTTCACCACTGAAGGTTCTATAGGTTCACCACTGAAGGCCTATAGGTTCACCACTGAAGGCCTATAGGTTCACCACTGAAGGGTCTATAGGTTCACCTACCTGAAGGGCCTATAGGTTCACACACTGAAGGCCTATAGGTTCACCACTGAAGGCCTATAGGTTGACACACTGAAGGCCTAGGTTCACCACTGAAGGCCTATAGGTTCACCACTGAAGGCCTATAGGTTCACCACTGAGGGTCTATAGGTTCACCACTGAAGGGTTCCTAAGATCTAGGTTCACCACTGAAGGTCTATAGGTTCACCACTGAAGGGCCTATAGGTTCACCACTGAAAAGGTGAAGGACTATAGGTTCACCAATGAAGGCCTAGGTTCACACACTGAAGGCCTATAGGTTCACCACTGAAGGCCTATAGGTTCACCACTGAAGGCCTATAGGTTCACCACTGAAGGTCCTATAGGTTCACCACTGAAGGTCTATAGGTTCACCACTGAAGGCCTGAAGGTCCTAGGTTCACCACTGAAGGCCTATAGGTTCACCACTGAAGGCCTATAGGTTCACCACTGAAGGCCTATAGGTTCACCAATGCACCACTTGTCTATAGGTTCACCACTGAAGGTCCTATAGGTTCACCACTGAAGGTCCACCACTAAGGCCTAGGTTCACCACTGAAGGTCTATAGGTTCACCACTGAAGGGTCTATAGGTTCACCACTGAAGGTCTATAGGTTCACACCAAGGCCTAAGGTTCACCACTGAAGGTCTATAGGTTCACCAATGAGGTTCACCACTGAAGGCCTATAGGTTCACCACTGAAGAATGCCTATAGGTTCTATAGGTTCACCACTGAAGGCCTATAGGTTCACCACTGAAGGTTCACCACTGAGGGTCTATAGGTTCACCAATGCCTGACCACTGAAGTCCTATAGGTTCACCACTGAAGGTTCACACACTGAATGCCTATAGGTTCACCACTGAAGGCCTATAGGTTCACCACTGAAGGGCCTATAGGTTCACCACTGAAGGCATATAGGTTCACCACTGAAGGTTCTATAGGTTCACCACTGAAGGTCTATAGGTTCACCACTGAAGGCATATAGGTTCACCACTGAAGGTTCTGGTTCACCACTGGGCCTATAGGTTCACCACTGAAGGCCTATAGGTTCACCACTGAAGGCCTATAGGTTCACCACTGACTGAAGGTTGACCTGAAGGGCTATAGGTTCACCACTGAAGGTTGACCTAAGGCCTAGGTTCACCACTGAAGGGCTGACCACTGAAGGCCTATAGGTTCACCACTGAGGGTCTATAGGTTCACCACTGAAAGCCTAGGTTCACCACTGAAGGTCTATAGGTTCACCACTGAAGGGCCTATAGGTTCACCACTGAAGGCCTATAGGTTCCTATAGGTTGACCACTGAAGGCCTAGAGGTTGACACACTGAAGGACTATAGGTTCACCAATGAAGGCCTATAGGTTCACCACTGAAGGCCTATAGGTTCACCAATGAAGGGTCTATAGGTTCACCACTGAAGGGCCTATAGGTTCACCACTGAAAGCCTATAGGTTCACCACTGAAGGTAGGTTCCTATAGGGTTATAGGTTCACCACTGAAGACCTATAGGTTCACCACTGAAGGTATAGGTTCACCACTGAAGGCCTAGGTTCACCACTGAAGGCCTATAGGTCTATGAGGTTCACCAATGAAGGCCTATAGGTTCACCACTGAAGGGTCTATAGGTTCACCACTGAAGGTCTATAGGTTCACCACTGAAGGCCTATAGGTTCACCACTGAAGGTCTATAGGTTCACCACTGAAGGCCTATAGGTTCACCACTGAAGGTCTATAGGTTCACCACTGAAGGCCTATAGGTTCACCACTGAAGGCCTATAGGTTCACCACTGAAGGGTCTATAGGTTCACCAATGAAGGCCTATAGGTTCACCACTGAAGGGTCTATAGGTTCACCAATGAAGGTCTATAGGTTCACCACTGAAGGTCTATAGGTTCACCACTGAAGGTCCTATAGATTCACCACTGAAGGCCTATAGGTTAACCACTGAAGTCCTATAGGTTCACCACTGAAGGGTCTATAGGTTCACCACTGAAGGTCTATAGGTTCACCACGTAAGGCCTATAAGTTCACCACTGAGGGGCCTATAGGTTCACCACTGAAGGTCCTATAGGTTCACCACTGAAGGCCTATAGGTTCACCACTGAAGGGTCTATAGGTTCACCACTGAGGGGTCTATAGGTTCACACACTGAATGTCTATAGGTTCACCACTGAAGTCCTATAGGTTCACCACTGAGGGGTCTATAGGTTCACACACTGAATGCCTATAGGTTCACCACTGAAGTCCTATAGGTTCACCACTGAAGGGCCTATAGGTTCACCACTGAAGGCCTATAGGTTCACCACTGAAGGTTCTATAGGTTCACCACTGAAGGGTCTATCGGTTCACCACTGAAGGCCTATAGGTTGACACACTGAAGGCCTATAGGTTCACCACTGAAGGTCTATAGGTTCACCACTGAAGGCCTATAGGTTCACCACTGAAGGCCTATAGGTTCACCACTGAAGGCCTATAGGTTCACCACTGAAGGCCTATAGGTTCACCACTGAAGACCTATAGGTTCACCACTGAAGGCCTATAGGTTCACCACTGAAGGCCTATAGGTTCACCACTGAAGACCTATAGGTTCACCACTGAAGGTCTATAGGTTTGTCACTGAAGGCCTATAGGTTCACCACTGAAGGTCTATAGGTTCACCACTGAAGGCCTATAGGTTCACCACTGAAGGGCCTATATGTTCACCACTGAAGGCCTATAGGTTCACCACTGAAGGCCTATAGGTTCACCACTGAAGGCCTATAGGTTCACCACTGAAGGGTCTATAGGTTCACCACTGAAGGGTCTATAGGTTCACCAATGAAGGTCTATAGGTTCACCACTGAAGGTCTATAGGTTCACCACTGAAGGTCTATAGGTTCACCACTGAAGGGTCTATAGGTTCACCAATGAAGGTCTATAGGTTCACCACTGAAGGTCTATAGGTTCACCACTGAAGGGTCTATAGGTTCACCAATGAAGGTCTATAGGTTCACCACTGAAGGCCTATAGGTTCACCACTATATTAACATGTCTACAATAGATATAAAGGCTGTTAAGATATTTATGTTTCCAGAAAGGAGTGCATATTTTTACGTGATCTGGGCGCATTGGTTTTATTGGTGTTATTGCGCTGAATGGAAGCTGATAATGATGAATTTTTTTGTCAGCTGGTCTTGGGAAGAAATTATGAGTTCTCACTGTCCGAGACGGAGACCTAGTCAAGACCAAGCACAAATGTATCCGACACCAAGACAAGACAGGACTCGATATCGCTACAACACTGCCAATAAACATAAAAGCTATTCTTGGAGGATTATGCTTGTTTCACAAATGGTCCTCTATTCACTATATAGTGCACTCCTTTTGACCAGAGCCCTATAGAACACTATTCCCTATATAGCGCAGTCCTTTTGACCAGAGCCCTATAGAACACTATTCACTATATAGTGCACTACTGTAGACCAGAGCCCTATAGAACACTATTCCCTATATAGTGCACTACTGTAGACCAGAGCCCTATAGAACCCTATTCCCTATATAGTGCACTCCTTTTGACCAGAGCCCTATAGAACACTATTCCCTATATAGTGCAATACTGTAGACCAGAGCCCTATAGAACACTATTCCCTATATAGTGCACTCCTTTTGACCAGAGCCCTATAGAACCCTATTCCCTATATAGTGCACTCCTTTTGACCAGAGCCCTATAGAACACTATTCCCTATATAGTGCAATACTGTA
The DNA here is from genome assembly GCF_034236695.1 of Oncorhynchus nerka. Classification (NCBI taxonomy): domain Eukaryota; kingdom Metazoa; phylum Chordata; class Actinopteri; order Salmoniformes; family Salmonidae; genus Oncorhynchus; species Oncorhynchus nerka. The sequence continues at coordinate 6,207,214 of NC_088406.1, forward strand.
GACCAGAGCCCTATAGAACCCTATTCCCTATATAGTGCACTACTGTAGACCAGAGCCCTATAGAACCATAGGGCTCTGGTCAAAAGGAGTGCACTATATAGGGTTCCATAGGGCTCTGGTCAAAAGGAGTGCACTATATAGGGAATAGGGTTCTATAGGGCTCTGGACAAAAGGAGTGCACTATATAGGGTATAGGGTTCTATAGGGCTCTGGTCAAAAGGAGTGCACTATATAGGGAATAGGGTGTCATGAGGGAAGAAGACATAACTCATTTCATGGGCTGTGGGTTCTACAGTTCATTAATCTCCCATGTTCTGTTTCATGTCAGCGAAATGACATTCTGTATGTAAGATGGATAACAGTTCCCCTGGGAAATATCCAAAGTGTTCGGGAACCAGCCCAGAAAGTATCCGTTATCATACAATATGTCTGAAATATTATGAGAATCAGGCAATGATGACCCATACACAGAGTGGAATTCAGTTCAATCACCTCCCATGGTGAGGTAGACACAGAGTGGAATTCAGTTGAATCAACTCCCAAGGTGAGGAAGACACAGAGTGGAATTGAGTTGAATCAACTCCCAAGGTGAAGATACACAGAGTTGAGTGGAATTCAGTTGAATCAACTCCCAAGGTGAGGAAGATACACAGAGTTGAGTGGAATTCAGTTGAATCAACTCCCAAGGTGAGGAAGATACACAGAGTTGAGTGGAATTCAGTTGAATCAACTCCCAAGGTGAGGAAGATACACAGAGTTGAGTGGAATTCAGTTGAATCAACTCCCAAGGTGAGGAAGATACACAGAGTTGAGTGGAATTCAGTTGAATCAACTCCCAAGGTGAGGAAGATACACAGAGTTGAGTGGAATTCAGTTGAATCAACTCCCAAGGTGAGGAAGATACACAGAGTTGAGTGGAATTCAGTTGAATCAACTCCCATGGTGAGGAAGATACACAGAGTTGAGTGGAATTCAGTTGAATCAACTCCCAAGGTGAGGAAGATACACAGAGTTGAGTGGAATTCAGTTGAATCAACTCCCATGGTGAGGAAGACACACAGAGTTGAGTGGAATTCAAATGAGGAAATATGACTTGTGGGAAGTGTCCGGCATTGCCAAACTCTCTCTCTGTTGTCTCTCTATATACACTCAGTACACCAAAACTAGGAACACCTTCCTAATATTGAGTTGCAGCCCTCTCCTTTTTGCTTCAATTCGTCAGAGTATGGACTCTACAAGGTGTGGAAAGCGTTCCACAGGGATGCTGGCCCATGTTGACTCCAATGCTTCCCACAGTTGTGTCAAGTTGGCTGGATGTCTTTTGGGTGGTGGACCATTCTTGATACACACAGGAAACTGTTGAGAGTGAAAAATCCAGCAGCGTTGCAGTTCTTGACACAACCCGGTGTCACCTACTACCATACCCTGTTCAAAGGCTCTTCAATCTTTGTCTTGCCCGTTCACCCTCTGAATGGCATATTTACACAATCCATGTCTCAATTGTCTCAAGGCAACAATAAAAATCCTTCTTTAATCTGTCTCTTCCTCTTTATCTACACTGATTGAAGTGGATTTAATAAGGGATCGTAGCTTTCACCTGGTCAGTCTATGTCATGGAAACAGCAGGTGTCCTTAATGTTTTGTACACTCAGTGTATATCTGTTTCTTTCTCCGTATTTGACTTTTCACCCACTTCCCTTTCCTCATTCTCTGTGAGTTATTAGAGGGAGAGAGAGAGATGGAGATGGAGAGAAAGAGAGGGGGGGGGGAGTATAAAAAACAAAACTCATGCTGAGTCCAAATCAGGCCATCTGTTGACCAAGCAATGCTGTTTCAGCAGATTTGCCCTGTGAAACGGAAATAAGCTTTTATCACGTTTCATCCCTTGTAAGTGTCCTTAACGATTAGGTAGAATTTACTCTCTTCTCCTTAACGATTAGATAGAAGTTACTCTCTTCTCCTTAACGATTAGATAGAAGTTACTCTCTTCTCCTTAACGATTAGGTAGAAATTACTCTCTTCTTAACGATTAGATAGAAGTTACTCTCCTCTCCTTAACGATTAGATAGAAGTTACTCTCCTCTCCTTAACGATTAGATAGAAGTTACTCTCCTCTCCTTAACGATTAGATAGAAGTTACTCTCCTCTCCTTAACGATTAGATAGAAGTTACTCTCTCTCCTTAACGATTAGATAGAAGTTACTCTCCTCTTCTTAACGATTAGATAGAAGTTACTCTCTTCTTAACGATTAGATAGAAGTTACTCTCCTCTCCTTAACGATTAGATAGAAGTTACTCTCTTCTTAACGATTAGATAGAAGTTACTCTCCTCTCCTTAACGATTAGATAGAAGTTACTCTCTTCTTAACGATTAGATAGAAGTTACTCTCCTCTCCTTAACGATTAGATAGAAGTTACTCTCCTCTCCTTAACGATTAGATAGAAGTTACTCTCTTCTTAACGATTAGATAGAAGTTACTCTCCTCTCCTTAACGATTAGATAGAAGTTACTCTCTTCTTAACGATTAGATAGAAGTTACTCTCCTCTCCTTAACGATTAGATAGAAGTTACTCTCCTCTCCTTAACGATTAGATAGAAGTTACTCTCTCTCTTCCTACGATTAGATAGAAGTTACTCTCCTCTCCTTAACGATTAGATAGAAGTTACTCTCCTCTCCTTAACGATTAGATAGAAGTTACTCTCCTCTCCTTAAGATAGAAGTTACAATTAGATAGAAGTTACTCTCCTCTCCTTAACGAGTAGATAGAAGTTACTCTCTTCTTAACGATTAGATAGAAGTTACTCTCCTCTCCTTAACGAGTAGATAGAAGTTACTCTCCTCTCCTTAACGATTAGATAGAAGTTACTCTCTTCTTAACGATTAGATAGAAGTCACACTCCTCTCCTTAACGATTAGATAGAAGTTACTCTCCTCTCCTTAACGATTAGATAGAAGTTACTCTCCTCTCCTTAACGATTAGATAGAAGTTACTCTCCTCTCCTTAACGATTAGATAGAAGTTACTCTCCTCTCCTTAACGATTAGATAGAAGTCACTCTCCTCTCCTTAACGATTAGATAGAAGTTACTCTCCTCTCCTTAACGATTAGATAGAAGTTACTCTCCTCTCCTTAACAATTAGGTAGAAATTACTCTCTTCTCCTTAACGATTAGATAGAAGTTACTCTCTCTCTCTCTCTCTCTCTCTCTCTCTCTCTCTGAGGCTGGGAAGGTTGAATGGGCAGAACTAGCTAATGTTTACCTACCTCTATACTGTTGCTATGGCAACACACCGTTGCCACTTCACAAGCCCTTTGCTATGGATCACGAAACGAACCCTTAAATTGACAGAAATTCAGTTGTAAATGTTTCACGCGTCATTCATTTAAAAGTACAGGACCAGAATGTTTACGGCATGACTAAGGAGGAGGACGGGAGGAGGGGGAGAGGAGGAGAGGGGAGGAGGGGGAGAGGAGGAGAGGGGAGGACGGGAGGGGGAGGAGGGGAGGATGAGGAGAGGACAGGCTAATAGGAAAACTTCCACATAATCCTAACAATGGAGGTTGGTTCACATGGAGCTTCAATGAGCTATATTATGTAGTCACTTCCAATGTCCTCCCACCAAATGAAATCTTGTCACGTTTTATGTGTTATTGTTATTGCGGGTGTAGCGAAATGCCAGTTCCTAACAGGGTTAGTGCTCTGTGGTTCCGTGGCTAACCAATCTATCCTAATCTAGGCCGGGATTCCATCCCAATTTACATTTCTGATTGAGTTGAAATATGCAGCATTTGCCATGAGTATGGTCTCCACAATCCGGGAAGATTGCCATTAAAAGGTACATTGACTCAGGGTTCAGGGAGGAGCCGATGTTAGTTTAGCATGGCTGTCCCATGCATCTCACTCACTCTCTGTCAGGGAGGGAGGAGAGGGAGGAGAGGGAGGAGAGGGAGGAGCCAATGTTAGTTTAGTATGGCTGTCCCATGCATCTCACTCACTCTCTGTCAGGGAGGGAGGAGAGGGAGGAGACGATGTTACTTTAGTGTGGCTGTCCCATGCATCTCACTCACTCTCTGTCAGGGAGGGAGGAGGGGAGGAGACGATGTTACTTTAGTGTGGCTGTCCCATGCATCTCACTCACTCTCTGTCAGGGAGGGAGGAGAGGGAGGAGAAGGAGGAGAGGGAGGAGAGGGAGGAGAGGGAGGAGAGGGAGGAGACAATGTTAGTTTAGTATGGCTGTCCCATGCATCTCACTCACTTTCTGTCAGGGAGGGAGGAGAGGGAGGAGAGGGAGGAGAGGGAGGAGAAGGAGGAGAGGGAGGAGAGGGAGGAGAGGGAGGAGACAATGTTAGTTTAGTATGGCTGTCCCATGCATCTCACTCACTTTCTGTCAGGGAGGGAGGAGAGGGATGAGAAGGAGGAGAGGGAGGAGAGGGAGGAGAGGGAGGAGAGGGAGGAGACAATGTTAGTTTAGTATGGCTGTCCCATGCATCTCACTCACTTTCTGTCAGGGAGGGAGGAGAGGGAGGAGAGGGAGGAGACAATGTTAGTTTAGTATGGCTGTCCCATGCATCTCACTCACTTTCTGTCAGGGAGGGAGGAGAGGGAGGAGAGGGAGGAGAGGGAGGAGAGGGAGGAGAAGGAGGAGAGGGAGGAGAGGGAGGAGACGATGTTAGTTTAGCATGGCTGTCCCATGCATCTCACTCACTCTCTGTCAGGGAGGGAGGAGAGGGAGGAGAAGGAGGAGAGGGAGGAGAGGGAGGAGAGGGAGGAGAGGGAGGAGAAGGAGGAGAGGGAGGAGAGGGAGGAGAGGGAGGAGGGAGGAGACAATGTTAGTTTAGTATGGCTTTCCCATGCATCTCACTCACTCTCTGTCAGGGAGGGCCAGGGAGACGTAGGGCCAGGGAGACGTAGGGCCAGGAAGACGTAGGGTCGGGCTGCGGGAGGGCCAGGGAGACGTAGGGTCGGGCTGCGGGAAGGCCAGGGAGACGTAGGGCCAGGGAGACGTAGGGTCGGGCTGCGGGAGGGCCAGGGAGACGTAGGGCCAGGGAGACGTAGGGTCGGGCTGCGGGAGGGTCGGGCTGTGGGAGGGTCGGGCTGCGGGAGGGTCGGGCTGCGGGAGACGTTTTAATTTGTGCTGCCATGTGCAAAGGCATGCTATGTAACAGTATAACTTTAGTCCGTCCCCCTCGCCCCTACCCGGGCTCGAACCAGGGACCCTCTGCACACATCGACAACAGTCACCCTCGAAGCATCGTTACCCATCGCTCCACAAAAGCCGGGGCCCTTGCAGAGCAAGGGGAACCACGACTTCAAGGTCTCAGAGCAAGTGACATCACCGATTGAAACGCGACTAGCGCGCACCACCGCTGACTAGCTAGCCGTTTCACATCTGTTACACTCACCCCCCTTTTGACCTCCTCCTTTTCCCGCAGCAACCAGTGATCCGGGTCAACAGCATCAATGTAACAGTATAACTTTATTACTTTCTAACCCCAGTATGACCCCATTATGACCCCTTAGAACCCATTATGACCCCTTAGAACCCATTATGACCCCTTTATGACACCTTAGAACCCATTATGACCATTATGACCCCTTTATGACACCTTAGAACCCATTATGACCCCTTAGAACCCATTATGACCCCTTTATGACCCCTTAGAACCCATTATGACCCCATTATGACCCCTTAGAACCCATTATGACCCCATTATGACCCCTTAGAACCCATTATGACCCCTTTATGATCCCTTAGAACCCATATGACCCCTTTATGACCCCTTAGAACCACTTATGACCCCTTAGAACCCATTATGACCCCATTATGACCCATTAGAACCCATTATGACCACTTTATGACCCCTTAGAACCCATTATGACCCCATTATGACCCCTTAGAATCCACTATGACCCCATTATGACTTAGACCCCATTATGACCCCTTAGAACCCATTATGACCCCATTATTACCCATTAGACCCCATTATGACGCCTTAGACCCCAAGCCCTGCTCCTGTCATTAGGAGTATATTCCTAGAAGAAAGGAAAGGACAGGGAAGGAGGAGGAGAGGACAGGGGAGGAGGAGGAGAGGACAGCGAAGGAGGAGGAGGGGAGGGGAGGAGAGGACAGTGAAGGAGGAGGAGGGGAGGGGAGGAGAGGACAGTGAAGGAGGAGGAGGGGAGGGGAGGACAGGGAAGGAGGAGGAGCGGACAGGGGAGGAGGAGGAGCGGACAGGGGAGGAGGAGGAGAGGACAGGGGAGGAGGAGGAAGGAGAAGGAGAGGACAGGGGATGAGGAGAGGACAGGGGAGGAGGAGGAGAGGACAGGGGAAGAGGAGAGGAGGAGAGGACAGGGGAAGAGAAGAGGAGGAGAGGACAGGGGATGAAGAGAAGCGGACAGGGGAGGAGGAGGAGAGGGACAAGGGAGAAGGAGGAGAGGACAGGGGAGGAGGAGAGGACAGGGAAGGAGGAGGAGGAGGAGGAGAGGACAGGGGATGAGGAGAGGTAAGGGGAGGAGAGGTCAGAACAGGGGAGGATGAGGAGCAGACAGGGGAGTAGGAGGAGAGGACAGGGGAGGAGGAGGAGAGGACAAGGGAGGAGGAGGAGAGGACAGGGAAGGAGGAGGAGGAGGAGGGAAGGAGAGGAGAGGACAGGGGATGAGGAGATGTTAGGGGAGGAGAGGGCAAGAGGAGGAGAGGACAGGGGAGGATGAGGAGGGGGAGGGGAGGAGAGGGCAGGAGGAGGAGAGGATAGGGGAGGATGAGGAGAGGACAGGGGAGGATGGGGAGGATGAGGAGGGGGAGGGGAGGAGAGAACAGGAGAGGATGAGATCGCAGGAGGAGGAGGAGGAGGAGGAGGACGGGAGGAGGGGGAGAGGAGGAGAGAACAGGGGAGGATGAGGAGAGGACAGGGGTAGATGAGGAGGGGGGAGGGGAGGAGAGAACAGGAGAGGATGAGGAGGAGGGAGGATGGGAGAGGACAGGGGATGAGGAGAGGTTAGGGGAGGAGAGGTCAGAACAGGGGAGGAAGTGAGGCGGACAGGGGAGGAGGAGGAGAGGACAGGGGAGGAGGAGGAGGAGGAGGAGGAGGAGAGGAGAGGAAAGGACAGGATAGGGGAGGAGGAGAGGTTAGGGGAGGAGGGGGAGGGGAGGAGAAGACAGGGAAGGATGAGGAGAGGACAGGGGAGGATGGGGAGGATGAGGAGGGGGAGGGGAGGAGAGAACAGGAGAGGATGAGATGGCAGGAGGAGGAGGAGGAGGAGGACGGGAGGAGGGGAGAGGAGGAGAGAACAGGGGAGGATGAGGAGGGGGAGGGGAGGAGAGAAGAGGAGAGGATGAGATGGCAGGAGGAGGAGGAGGAGGACGGGAGGAGGGGGAGAGGAGGAGAGAACAGGGGAGGATGAGGAGAGGACAGGGGTGGATGAGGAGGGGAGGTGAGGAGAGAACAGGAGAGGATGAGGAGGAGGGAGGAGGAGGAGGAGGACGGGAGGAGGGGGAGGTGAGGAGAGAACAGGAGAGGATGAGATGGCAGGAGGAGGAGGAGGAGGACGGGAGGAGGGGGAGAGGAGGAGAGAACAGGGGAGGATGAGGAGAGGACAGGGGTGGATGAGGAGGGGAGGGGAGGAGAGAACAGGAGAGGATGAGATGGCAGGAGGAGGAGGAGGACGGGAGGAGGAGAGGGGAGGAGAGGGGAGGAGGGGGAGAGGAGGAGAGAACAGGGGAGGATGAGGAGGGGGGAGGGAGGAGAGAACAGGAGAGGATGATGAGGACGGGAGGAGGAGAGGGGAGGAGAGGGAGGAGGGGGAGGGAGGAGAGAACAGGGGAGGATGAGGAGGGGGGAGGGGAGGAGAGAACAGGAGAGGATGAGAAGGCAGGAGGAGGAGGAGGAGGACGGGAGGAGGGGGAGAGGAGTAGAGAACAGGGGAGGATGAGGAGAGGACAGTGGTGGATGAGGAGGGGGAGGTGAGGAGAGAACAGGAGAGGATGAGGAGGAGGGAGGAGGGGAGGAGGGAGGAGAGGAGGAGAACCGTCTTCAGTATCCACAGTGTAGACCTCTATCTATTGGAGTCTATCATTTAGTCATATTTCCATGGTTTCCACTGTGAAGTGAGGAGAGGAGATGCTGTGTGCTCTCTAACTCCAGGGAGGGAACCTACAGAGGGAACGACTTACCTAGTGCACTAATGAATGAACAGGGGAGTGGACAGCAATTAGAATGTTGTCTCCTCGAGGAACAGAAAGAAAGAGAGGATCCTCTGTGTGTGTGTGTGTGTGTGTGTGTGATGATCAGAGGGAGGTGTGTGTGTTGATCAGAGGGGACTTGTTAACAGCATGACCAAAACGAGGTGTCACTACTCCCCTATGGTACAATGTCATTTCAAATTAACAAATGAAGCTCCTGTGGGAACAATAAAGTTTGGTGAAGTTAAAGTATTTTATTACTTTACCATCTTGCACACACCTTTAACAGGAGCCTCATTTGAAATGACGTTGTACGTCTTCAATCTGGTATTCAATCCAATCTGTTGACAATGCGTCCTGAGGACGCGGCTAGGAATGACGTCTGGGCCGGCAGCCTTGCGAGGGTTAACTCGTTTAAATGTTTTACTCACCTCAGTGAAGGAGAGCCCGCATGCTTTGGTAGAGGCACTGTATTGTCCTCAAAGCGTGCAAAGAAGTTGTTTAATTTGTCTGGAAGCAAGACGTCGATGTCCGTGACGGGGATGTTTTTTTTTGTAATCTGTGATTGACTGTAGACCCCCATCTTGTGTTTGAGCCATTGAATTGCGACTCTACTTTGTCTCTATACTGACGCTTTGCTTGTTTGATTGCCTTGCGGAGGGAATAGCTGCACTGTTTGTATTCGGTCATGTATCCAGTCATCTTGCTATGATTCTAAAACGGTGATTCGCTCTTTCAGTTTTGCGCAAATGCTGCGAAGGCTGAGAATGCTGAGAATGTTGTGAATGCTGAGAATGCTGAGAATGCTGAGAATGCTGAGAATGCTGTGAATGCTGCATCACTGCTCTAGAGGAGATCTGCATGGAGGAATGGGCCAGCAACAGTGTGTGAAAACCTTGTGAAAACTTACAGAAAACGTTTGACCTCTGTCATTGCCAACAAAGGATATATAACAAAGTATTGAGATAAACTTTTGTTATTGACCAAATACTTATTTTCCACCATAATTTGCAAATAAATTCATTAAAAATCCTACAATGTGATTTTCTGGGTTTTTTTTCTCATTTTGTCTGTCATAGTGGAAATGTATCTATGGTGGAAATTACAGGCCTCTCTCATCTTTTTAAGTGGGAGAACTTGCACAATTGGTGGCTGACTAAATACTTTTTTGCCCCACTGTATGCTCTCGTTGGCTGGCCCGTGCTACATATTCGTCGCCAGACCCACTGGCTCCAGGTCATCTACAAGTCTTTGCTAGGTGAAGCTCCACCTTATCTCAGCTCACTGGTCACGATAACAACACCCACCCATAGCACGCGCTCCAGAAGGTATATCTCACTGATCATCCCCAAAGCCTTTGCCGAAGGCACGTATGATCTTCTCTGTAGAACACAACATCATCATCATTGATCACCCGAGTCTGATTAGTGCCTGGTCTTGTCCACTCTGTTCTAATGAGGCTTGAGGACATTGCAGAGGGAAACAGAAGACATATTCCTGACAGTCTTATCTTTCAGTGACGGGGTCATAATATTTTGTAGCTTAGTTAAATGTTCCAAATGATAGAGCCACACATGGAGGAAGAAAACAGAAACTCCTTTTTATTACAACCACATCTGACGTAACCCCGGTTGTGATGTAACACCAGTTCTGATGCATCTGACATAACCCCGGTTCTGACATAACCCCGGTTCTGACATAACCCCGGTTGTGATGTAACACCAGTTCTGATGCATCTGATGTAACCCCGGTTCTGACATAACCCCGGTTCTGACATAACCCCGGTTGTGATGTAACACCAGTTCTGATGCATCTGATGTAACCCCGGTTCTGACATAACCCCGGTTCTGACATAACCCCGGTTCTGACATAACCCCGGTTGTGATGTAACACCAGTTCTGATGCATCTGATGTAACCCCGGTTCTGACATAACCCCGGTTCTGACATAACCCCGGTTGTGATGTAACACCAGTTCTGATGCATCTGACGTAACCCCGGTTCTGACATAACCCCGGTTCTGACATAACCCCGGTTGTGATGTAACACCAGTTCTGATGCATCTGACGTAACCCCGGTTCTGACATAACCCCGGTTCTGACATAACCCCAGTTGTGATGTAACACCAGTTCTGATGCATCTGATGTAACCCCGGTTCTGACGTAACCCCGGTTCTGACGTAACACCGGTTCTATTAACCAAGCCCGATTTTATTTATTTCATTTCAGAGTTTCTCTCTTCAAACCCATTTTCACATCAGACGACTCCACATGGGATCGCAACCCCTAGTTTAGGAAATGCCACCTTATACAAGGAAGCATGTTGTGGCGCACACACACACATCCACTGTTGGTTTTCTGTTGCATTTGTGCTGTTGCCAGTGTCTTGTCTGTGCTGTCCGTTTTGTCTTACATTGTTTTCTAGTTGGGTTTTTTGCCCAGTGGGATGTGTCTGGTCCTGGCAATAGTTTAACAAGAGTCTGCAAAGCCGTCATCAAGGCAAAGGGGGCTACTTTGAAGAATCTAAAATCTAAAATATATTTTTATTTGTTTAATACTATGTTGGTTACTACATGATACCATATGTGTTATTTCATAGTTGTGATGTCTTCACTATTATTATACAATGTAGAAAATATAAATAATAAAGAAAAACCCTTGAATGACTAGGTGTGCCCAACCTTTTGACTGGTACTGTATATATATATATTTTTTGTTGTTGTAATTTGTGCCCCTTTTTCTCCCCAATTTCATGATTCCGATCTTGTCTCATCGCTGCAACTCCCCAACGGGCTCGGAAACAGGTGAAGGTCGAATCATGCGTCCTCAGAAACTTGAGCCGCCAAGACGTGCTCGCTTAACACGGAAGCCGGCTGCAGCAACGTGTCGGAGGAAAACACCATTCAACTGACGACCGACGTAAGCCTGCAGGTGCCCAGCCCACCACAAGGAGTCGCTAGAGTACGATGAGCCAAGTAAAGCTCCTCCTGCCAAGCGCTCCTCTAACCCGAACGGCACTGGGCCAATTGTGCGCCGCCCTATTGGAGTCCTGGTCACGGCCGGCTGTGAAACAGCCCGGGATCGAACCTCCAGGCTGAAGTAATGCCGCAACAATGCGATGCAGCGCCTTAGACCGCTGTGCACCTCGGGAGGTCCAGCAATAATATCTGTGACACACCCTCGGGACCTATAGCGCTGCCGCCAGCACTTAGATTTACCATCGTGTCAAGTTTAGTTCAAAAACAACTCTAAAAGTACACGGTGAAAGTGATCAATTCTGTTCCAGATCCTACACAGATTATTACAGCTATGTGACGATCTCCACAGACCTGCGCTGACCTATGCAGAAACACTTTATATGATTACATGAGAAGAAATCTCACGAAATGCTGGCAGCCATGACAGGTGCCAAATGTATGTTGGGTTGGGGGTGTGGTTTGATGTGGGCGTTTCATGGGTGTGTCCTTGCCACCAGCAAGTGTTTCGGTAATGGTGTTACCATGGTAACATGTCAGAGTGCTCATACCTTCCTGTGTGGTGGTAATGATGTTATCATGGTAACATGTCAGAGTGTTCACACCTTCCTGTGTGGTGGTAATGGTGTTACCATGGTAAGATGTTAGTGTTCATACCTTCATGTGTGATGGTAATGGTGTTACCATGGTAACATGTCAGATTGTTCACACCTTCCTTTGTTTTGGTAATGGTGTTACCATGGTAACATGTCAGAGTGTTCATACCTTCCTGTGTGTCGACTAATCGCTCCGTTTTGTTCATCACGTTTGGGTAAGGGAAAAAAAATAATATATATATATATATATATATATTAAGTCATTAAAACGCGAACTTTTTTCCAAATTAACTCCATAATATCGACAGAAACATGGCAAATCGATGTTTAGAATCAATTCTCAAGGTGTTTTTCACATATCTATCGACGATAAAATCCTTCGTGGCAGTTGACTTTCTCTTCTGAAGAAATGGAACACGCATGGACCTACAGATTACGCAATAATTTCGACACAGGACACCGGGCGGGACACCAGGTAAATGTAGTCTCTTATGGTCAATCTTCCAATGATATGCCTACAAACACGTCACAATGCTGCAGACACCTTGGAGAAACGACACAAAGGGCAGGCTCATTCCTGGCGCATTGACAGCCATATAAGGAGACATTGGAACACAGCGCCTTCAGAATCTGGGGCATTTCCAGTATGAAACTTCATCTTGGTTTCGCCTGTAGCATTAGTTCTGGGGCACTAATGCCTACCCTTACCACCTGGGGCGGCCCGTCAGGAAGTCCGGTATCCAGTTGCAAAGGGAGGTGTTTAGTCCCAGGGTTGTTAGCTTAGCAATGAGCTTTGTGGGCACTATGGCGTTGAACGCTGAGGTGTAGTCAATGAACAGCATTCTCATATAGTTGATCCTTTTGTTCAGGTGTGAAAGGGCAGTGTGGTGTGCAATTGAGATTACCTGGGTCTAGGGTTTCTGGCATGATAGTGTTGATGTGAGCCATGACCAGCCTTTCAAAGCACTTGTGGCTGCAGACGTGAGTGCTACAGGTCGTTAATCCTTTAGGCAGGTTACCTTAGTGTTCTTGGGAACAGGGACTATGGTGGTCTGTTTGAAACATGTAGGTGTTCCATACTTGGTCAGGGAAGTTGAAAATGTCAGTGAAGACACTTGCCAGTTGTTCCGCAAATGCTTTGAGTACATGTCCTGGTAATCCGTCTGGCCCCGCGGCTTTGGGAATGTTGATCTGTTTAACCTCTCTGGGATATTCGGGACGGTAGCGTCCCACCTCAACAACAGCCAGTGAAAGTGCAGGGCGCCAAATTCAAAACAACATAAATCCCATAATTAAAATATCTCAAACATACAAGTATTTGTAAATCCAGCCACAGTGTCTGATTTCAAAAAGGCACAAGCACACCAAACGATTATGTTAGGTCAGTACCTAGTCACAGAAAAAAAAGAGAGTCACAAAAAAGCAGAAATAGAGATCAAATGAATCACTAACCTTTGATGATCTTCAACAGATGGCACTCATAGGACTTCATGTTACACAATACATGTATGTTTTGTTCGATAAAGTTCATGTTTATATCCAAAAATCTCAGTTTACATTGGCGCGTTACGTTCAGTAGTTCCAAAACATCTGGTGATTTTTCAGAGAGCCACATCAATTTACAGATATACTCATAATAAACATTGCTAAAAGATACAAGTGTTATGCATGGAATTTTAGATCCACTTCTCCTTAATGCAACCACTGTGTCAGATTTCAAAAAAGCTTTACCGAAAAAGCACACCGTTCAGACCGAGTTGGAGCGAGCCGGTCGCATCCGCGCTTCGGTCTGCAGGTTGTATAACTTTTTCATTACATTTCATTACATTTCATTATAGTACAACGGTCTGATTTGTCTAATCTTAGCAATTTCTTCTTAGCTAGCTACATAGTCGTCGTTGTATCAAAGATAATTGCGTAATTATCGTATTTCGTCGTCTCCTATCTGCCCAACACGTTCACCGTCTATCGTAGCACTGTAGTAACTATCACACTCAACTGAACGACTTGATTAGTGTAGTGTTAGCTAGCTACATAGTTGTCTTTGCTGTCTTCGTATCCAAGATAATTGTGTAGTTTAGAGTGTGGAGTCTTAGAGTGATAATTGCGTTATTATCGTATTTCGTCGTCCTCCTAGCTGCCTAGCAGCTAGCCAGCTAGCGTTGGCTGCCGTTTTACGGTCTCTTAACCAACCGTGCTATTTTGTTTGTTTTTCACCTTGTTTGTAACTCATTTTGTACATAATGTTGCTGCGACCATCTCTTAAGACAAAAAAAAACAAAAACAGCTTTTGAAACATCAGAACTGCGATTACTCGACGTCTTTAATGAGTCCGACGCAAAGGATATACTGCTTTGTCGAGACAAGGCCCAAATCCCCGTCATCAGCGTGAAGTAAAGACAGCTAGCGTTAGCCTTAACCCTAACTCCACCCCCAGCGTTAAGCCCCAACCCTAACTCCACCCCCAGCGTTAGCTCCAACCCTAACTCCACCCCCAGCGTTAGCCCTAACCCCAAATCCACCCCCAGCGTTAGCCCTAACCCTAACTCCACCCCCAGCGTTAGCCCTAACCCTATCTCCACCCCCAGCGTTAGCCGCAACCCTAACTCCACCCCCAGCGTTAGCCCCAACCCTAACTCCACCCCCAGCGTTAGCCCCAACCCTAACTCCACCCCCAGCATTAGCCCTAACCCTAACTCCACCCCCAGCGTTAGCCCTAACCCTAACTCCACCCCCAGCGTTAGCCCTAACCCTAACTCCACCACCAGCGTTAGCCCTAACCCTAACTCCACCCCCACCCCAGCGTTAGCCCCAACCCTAACTCCACCCCCAGCGTTAGCCCCAACCCTAACTCCACCCCCAGCGTTAAGCCCTAACCCTAACTCCACCCCCAGCGTTAGCCCCAACCCTTACTCCACCCCCAGCGTTAGCCCCAACCCTAACTCCACCCCCAGCGTTAGCCCCAACCCTAACTCCACCCCCAGCGTTAGCCCCAACCCTAACTCCACTCCCAACGTTAGCCCCAACCCTAACTCCACCCCCAGCGTTAGCCGCAACCCTAACTCCACCCCCAGCGTTAGCCCCAAGCCTAACTCCACCCCCAGCATTAGCCGCAACCCTAACTCCACCCCCAGCGTTAGCCCCAACCCTAACTCCACCCCAGCGTTAGCCCCAACCCCAGCGTAACTCCACCCCCAGCGTTAGCCCTAACCCTAACTCCACCCCCAGCGTTAAGCCCCAACCCTAACTCCACCCCCAGCGTTAGCTCCAACCCTAACTCCACCCCCAGCGTTAGCCCTAACCCTAACTCCACCCCCAGCGTTAGCCCTAACCCTAACTCCACCCCCAGCGTTAGCCCAAAAACCTAACTCCACCCCCAGCGTTAGCCCCAACCCTAACTCCACCCCCAGCGTTAGCCCTAACCCTAACTCCACCCCCAGCGTTAGCCCTAACCCTAACTCCACCCCCAGCGTTAGCCCTAACCCTAACTCCACCCCCAGCGTTAGCCCAAAACCTAACTCCACCCCAGCGTTAGCCCTAACCCTAACTCCACCCCCAGCGTTAGCCCTAACCCTAACTCCACCCCAGCGTTAACCCCCAAACCTAACTCCACCCCCAGCGTTAGCCCTAACCCTAACTCCACCCCCAGCGTTAGCCCAACCCTAACTCCACCCCAGCGTTAGCCCCAACCCTAACTCCACCCCCAGCGTTAGCCCCAACCCTAACTCCACCCCCAGCGTTAGCCCCAACCCCTAACTCCACCCCAGCGTTAGCCCAACCCTAACTCCACCCCCAGCGTTAGCCCCAAACCCCTAACTCCACCCCCAGCGTTAGCCCCAACCCTAACTCCACCCCCAGCGTTAGCCCTAACCCTAACTCCACCCCCAGCGTTAGCCCCAACCCTAACTCCACCCCCAGCGTTAGCCCCAACCCTAACTCCACCCCCAGCGTTAGCCCCAACCCTAACTCCACCCCCAGCGTTAGCCCCAACCCTAACTCCACCCCCAGCGTTAGCCCTAACCCTAACTCCACCCCCAGCGTTAGCCCTAACCCTAACTCCACCCCCAGCGTTAGCCCCAACCCACCCCAGCGTTAACTCCACCCCCAGCGTTAGCCCTAACCCTAACTCCACCCCCAGCGTTAGCCCCAACCCTAACTCCACCCCCCCAGCGTTAGCCCTAACCCTAACTCCACCCCCAGCGTTAGCCCCTAACCCTAACTCCACCCCCAGCGTTAGCCCTAACCCTAACTCCACCCCCAGCGTTAGCCCTAACCCTAACTCCACCCCAGCGTTAGCCCTAACCCTAACTCCACCCCCAGCGTTAGCCCCAACCCTAACTCCACCCCCAGCGTTAGCCCTAACCCTAACTCCACCCCCAGCGTTAGCCCTAACCCTAACTCCACCCCCAGCGTTAGCCCCAACCCTAACTCCACCCCCAGCGTTAGCCCTAACCCTAACTCCACCCCCAGCGTTAGCCCAACCCTAACTCCACCCCCAGCGTTAGCCCTAACCCTAACTCCACCCCCAGCGTTAGCCCCAACCCTAACTCCACCCCCAGCGTTAGCCCTAACCCTAACTCCACCCCCCACCCCAGCGTTAGCCCCAACCCTAACTCCACCCCCAGCGTTAGCCCCAACCCTAACTCCACCCCCAGCGTTAGCCCTAACCCTAACTCCACCCCCAGCGTTAGCCCCAACCCTAACTCCACCCCCAGCGTTAGCCCCAACCCTAACTCCACCCCAGCGTTAGCCCCTAACCCTAACTCCACCCCCAGCGTTAGCCCCAACCCTAACTCCACCCCCAGCGTTAGCCCTAACCCTAACTCCACCCCCAGCGTTAGCCCCAACCCTAACTCCACCCCAGCGTTAGCCCTAACCCTAACTCCACCCCCAGCGTTAGCCCCAACCTAACTCCACCCCCAGCGTTAGCCCTAACCCTAACTCCACCCCAGCGTTAGCCCCAACCCTAACTCCACCCCCAGCGTTAGCCCCAACCCTAACTCCACCCCCAGCGTTAGCCCTAACCCTAACTCCACCCCCAGCGTTAGCCCTAACCCTAACTCCACCCCCAGCGTTAGCCCCAACCCTAACTCCACCCCCAGCGTTAGCCCCAACCCTAACTCCACCCCCAGCGTTAGCCCTAACCCTAACTCCACCCCCAGCGTTAGCCCCAACCCTAACTCCACCCCCCAGCGTTAGCCCTAACCCTAACTCCACCCCCAGCGTTAGCCCCAACCCTAACTCCACCCCCCACCCCCAGCGTTAGCCCCAACCCTAACTCCACCCCAGCGTTAGCCCCAACCCTAACTCCACCCCCAGCGTTAGCCCCAACCCTAACTCCACCCCCAGCGTTAGCTCCAACCCTAACTCCACCCCCAGCGTTAGCCCTAACCTAACTCCACCCCAGCGTTAGCCCAACCCTAACTCCACCCCCAGCGTTAGCCCCAACCCCTAACTCCACCCCAGCCCCCAACCCTAACTCCACCCCCCCCCAGCGTTAGCCCCAACCCTAACTCCACCCCCAGCGTTAGCCCTAACCCTAACTCCACCCCAGCGTTAGCCCCAACCCTAACTCCACCCCAGCGTTAGCCCCAACCCTAACTCCACCCCCAGCGTTAGCCCCAACCCTAACTCCACCCCCCCCAGCGTTAGCCCCAACCCTAACTCCACCCCCAGCGTTAGCCCCAACCCTAACTCCACCCCCAGCGTTAGCCCTAACCCTAACTCCACCCCCAGCGTTAGCCCCAACCCTAACTCCACCCCAGCGTTAGCCCTAACCCAACTCCACCCCCAGCGTTAGCCCTAACCCTAACTCCACCCCGTTAGCGTTCCACCCCAGCCCCAACCCTAACTCCACCCCAGCGTTAGCCCCAACCCTAACTCCACCCCCAGCGTTAGCCCCAACCCTAACTCCACCCCCAGCGTTAGCCCCAACCCTAACTCCACCCCCAGCGTTAGCCCTAACCCTAACTCCACCCCCGTTAGCCCAACCCTAACTCCACCCCCAGCGTTAGCCCCAACCCTTCCAGCCCAGCGTTAGCCCAACCCTAACTCCACCCCCAGCGTTAGCCCCAACCCTAACTCCACCCCCCCCCCAGCGTTAGCCCTAACCCTAACTCCACCCCCAGCGTTAGCCCTAACCCTAACTCCACCCCCAGCGTTAGCCCCAACCCTAACTCCACCCCCAGCGTTAGCCCTAACCCTAACTCCACCCCCAGCGTTAGCCCTAACCCTCCCACCCCCAGCGTTAGCCCCAACCCTAACTCCACCCCCAGCGTTAGCCCCAACCCTAACTCCACCCCAGCGTTAGCCCAACCCTAACTCCACCCCCAGCGTTAGCCCCAACCCTAACTCCACCCCCAGCGTTAGCCCCAACCCTAACTCCACCCCCAGCGTTAGCCCTAACCCTAACTCCACCCCCAGCGTTAGCCCCAACCCTAACTCCACCCCCAGCGTTAGCCCCAACCCCTCCACCCCAGCGTTAGCCCCAACCCAACTCCACCCTAACCCCCCCAGCGTTAGCCCCAACCCTAACTCCACCCCCAGCGTTAGCCCTAACCTAACTCCACCCCCACCCCCAGCGTTAGCCCCAACCCTAACTCCACCCCCAGCGTTAGCCCTAACCCTAACTCCACCCCAGCGTTAGCCAACCCTAACTCCACCCCAGCGTTAGCCCCAACCTAACTCCACCCCCAGCGTTAGCCCCAACCCTAACTCCACCCCCAGCGTTACCCTAACTCCACCCCCAGCGTTAGCCCTAACCTAACCCACCCCCAGCGTTAGCCCCAACCCTAACTCCACCCCCAGCGTTAGCCCCAACCCTAACTCCACCCCCAGCGTTAGCCCCAACCCTAACTCCACCCCCCCCAGCGTTAGCCCCAACCCTAACTCCACCCCAGCGTTAGCCCCAACCCTAACTCCACCCCCAGCGTTAGCCCCAACCCTAACTCCACCCCCAGCGTTAGCCCTAACCCTAACTCCACCCCCAGCGTTAGCCCCAACCCTAACTCCACCCCCAGCGTTAGCCCTAACCCTAACTCCACCCCCAGCGTTAGCCCAACCCTAACTCCACCCCAGCGTTAGCCCCAACCCTAACTCCACCCCCAGCGTTAGCCCCAACCCTAACTAACTTAGCCACCCCCAGCGTTAGCCCTAACCCCTAACTCCACCCCAGCGTTAGCCCTAACCCTAACTCCACCCCAGCGTTAGCCCTAACCCTAACTCCACCCCAGCGTTAGCCCCAACCCTAACTCCACCCCCAGCGTTAGCCCTAACCCTAACTCCACCCCCAGCGTTAGCCCCAACCTAACTCCACCCCCAGCGTTAGCCCCAACCTAACTCCACCCCCAGCGTTAGCCCCAACCCTAACTCCACCCCCAGCGTTAGCCCTAACCCTAACTCCACCCCCAGCGTTAGCCCCAACCCTAACTCCACCCCCAGCGTTAGCCCTAACCCTAACTCCACCCCCAGCGTTAGCCCTAACCTAACTCCACCCCAGCGTTAGCCCTAACCCTAACTCCACCCCCAGCGTTAGCCCCAACCCTAACTCCACCCCAGCGTTAGCCCTAACCCTAACTCCACCCCCAGCGTTAGCCCCAACCCTAACTCCACCCCAGCGTTAGCCCCAACCCCTAACTCCACCCCCAGCGTTAGCCCCAACCCTAACTCCACCCCCAGCGTTAGCCCTAACCCTAACTCCACCCCCAGCGTTAGCCCTAACCCTAACTCCACCCCCAGCGTTAGCCCAACCCTAACTCCACCCCCAGCGTTAGCCCCCCACCCCCAGCGTTAGCCCTAACCCTAACTCCACCCCCAGCGTTAGCCCTAACCCAAACTCCACCCCAGCGTTAGCCCTAACCCACCCCCAGCGTTAGCCCCTAACCTAACTCCACCCCCAGCGTTAGCCCTAACCCTAACTCCACCCCCAGCGTTAGCCCCAACCCTAACTCCACCCCCAGCGTTAGCCCTAACCCTAACTCCACCCCCAGCGTTAGCCCAACCCTAACTCCACCCCCAGCGTTAGCCCTAACCCTAACTCCACCCCCAGCGTTAGCCCTAACCCCTAACTCCACCCCCAGCGTTAGCCCCTAACCCTAACTCCACCCCCAGCGTTAGCTCCTAACCCACCCCCAACTCCACCCTCCACCCCCAGCGTTAGCCCCAACCCTAACTCCACCCCCAGCGTTAGCCCCAACCCTAACTCCACCCCCAGCGTTAGCCCCAACCCTAACTCCACCCCAGCGTTAGCCCCAACCCTAACTCCACAAGCGTTAGCCCCAACCCTAACTCCACCCCCAGCGTTAGCCCCAACCCTAACTCCACCCCCAGCGTTAGCCCCAACCCTAACTCCACCCCAGCGTTAGCCCTAACCCTAACTCCACCCCCCCAGCGTTAGCCCTAACCCTAACTCCACCCCCAGCGTTAGCCCCAACCCTAACTCCACCCCCAGCGTTAGCCCTAACCCTAACTCCACCCCAGCGTTAGCCCCAACCCTAACTCCACCCCCAGCGTTAGCCCTAACCCTAACTCCACCCCCAGCGTTAGCCCTAACCCTAACTCCACCCCCAGCGTTAGCTCCAACCCTAACTCCACCCCAGCGTTAGCCCCAGCCCTCCACCCCCAGCGTTAGCCTAACCCTAACTCCACCCCCAGCGTTAGCCCCAACCCTAACTCCACCCCCAGCGTTAGCCCCAACCCTAACTCCACCCCCAGCGTTAGCCCTAACCCTAACTCCACCCCCAGCGTTAGCCCCAACCCTACCCCCACTCCCCCTCCACCCCCAGCGTTAGCCCCAACCCTAACTCCACCCCCAGCGTTAGCCCTAACCCTAACTCCACCCCCAGCGTTAGCCCTAACCCTAACTCCCACCCCCAGCGTTAGCCCCAACCCTAACTCCACCCCCAGCGTTAGCCCCAACCCTAACTCCACCCCCAGCGTTAGCCCCAACCCTAACTCCACCCCAGCGTTAGCCCTAACCCTAACTCCACCCCCAGCGTTAGCCCCAACCCTAACTCCACCCCCAGCGTTAGCCCTAACCCTAACTCCACCCCCCAGCGTTAGCCCCAACCCACCCCCCAGCGTTAGCCCTAACCCTAACTCCACCCCAGCGTTAGCCCAACCCTAACTCCACCCCAGCGTTAGCCCCAACCCTAACTCCACCCCCAGCGTTAGCCTAACCCCCACTCCACCCCCAGCGTTAGCCCTAACCCTAACTCCACCCCAGCGTTAGCCCCAACCTAACTCCACCCCAGCGTTAGCCCCCCTAACTCCACCCTCAGCGTTAGCCCCAACCCTAACTCCACCCCCAGCGTTAGCCCTAACCCTAACTCCACCCCAGCGTTAGCCCCAACCCTAACTCCACCCCCAGCGTTAGCCCTAACCCTAACTCCACCCCCAGCGTTAGCCCTAACCCTAACTCCACCCCCAGCGTTAGCCCCAACCCTAACTCCACCCCCAGCGTTAGCCCCAACCCTAACTCCACCCCCAGCCCCCAGCGTTTCAACCCCTAACTCCACCCCAGCGTTAGCCCAACCCTAACTCCACCCCCAGCGTTAGCCCCAACCCTAACTCCACCCCAGCGTTAGCCCCAACCCTAACTCCACCCCCAGCGTTAGCCCCAACCCTAACTCCACCCCAGCGTTAGCCCTAACCCTAACTCCACCCCCAGCGTTAGCCCTAACCCTAACTCCACCCCCAGCGTTAGCCCCTAACCCTAACTCCACCCCAGCGTTAGCCCCCTAACCCTAACTCCACCCCCAGCGTTAGCCCCAACCCTAACTCCACCCCCAGCGTTAGCCCCAACCCTAACTCCACCCCCAGCGTTAGCCCCAACCCTAACTCCACCCCAGCGTTAGCCCCAACCTAACCTACCCCTACCCCCAACCTAACCCCCCAGCGTTAGCCCAACCCTAACTCCACCCCCAGCGTTAGCCCTAACCCTAACTCCACCCCCAGCGTTGGCCCACCCCTAACTCCACCCCCAGCGTTAGCCCTAACCCCTCCACCCCAGCGTTAGCCCTAACCCTAACTCCACCCCCAGCGTTAGCCCTAACCCTAACTCCACCCCCAGCGTTAGCCCCAACCCTAACTCCACCCCCAGCGTTAGCCCCAACCCTAACTCCACCCCCAGCGTTAGCCCTAACCCTAACTCCACCCCAGCGTTAGCCCCAACCCCTAACTCCACCCCCAGCGTTAGCCCTAACCCTAACTCCACCCCCAGCGTTAGCCCTAACCCTAACTCCACCCCCAGCGTTAGCCCAACCCTAACTCCACCCCAGCGTTAGCCCTAACCCCTAACCCACCCCCAGCCCCTAACCCTAACTCCACCCCAGCGTTAGCCCTAACCCTAACTCCACCCCCAGCGTTAGCCCCAACCCTAACTCCACCCCCAGCGTTAGCCCTAACCCTAACTCCACCCCCAGCGTTAGCCCCCAACCCTAACTCCACCCCCAGCGTTAGCCCTAACCCTAACTCCACCCCCAGCGTTAGCCCCTAACCCACTAACTCCACCCCCAGCGTTTAGCCCCAACCCTAACTCCACCCCCAGCGTTAGCCCTAACCCTAACTCCACCCCCAGCGTTAGCCCTAACCCTAACTCCACCCCCAGCGTTAGCCCCAACCCTAACTCCACCCCAGCGTTAGCCCCAACCCTAACCCACCCCAGCGTTAGCTAACCCTAACTCCACCCCCAGCGTTAGCCCTAACCCTAACTCCACCCCCAGCGTTAGCCCCAACCCTAACTCCACCCGTTAGCCCCCCTAACTCCACCCCAGCGTTAGCCCCAACCCTAACTCCACCCCCAGCGTTAGCCCCAACCCTAACTCCACCCCCAGCGTTAGCCCTAACCCTAACTCCACCCCCAGCGTTAGCCCAACCCTAACTCCACCCCAGCGTTAGCCCTAACCCTAACTCCACCCCCAGCGTTAGCCCTAACCCTAACTCCACCCCCCTAGCGTTAGCCCCAACCCTAACTCCACCCCCCCCCAGCGTTAGCCCTAACCCTAACTCCACCCCCAGCGTTAGCCCTAACCCTAACTCCACCCCCAGCGTTAGCCCCAACCCTAACTCCACCCCCAGCGTTAGCCCTAACCCTAACTCCACCCCCTCCACCCCAGCGTTAGCCCCAACCCTAACTCCCACCCCCAGCGTTAGCCCAAACCCAACTCCACCCCAGCGTTAGCCCTAACCTAACTCCACCCCCAGCGTTAGCCCCAACCCTAACTCCACCCCCAGCGTTAGCCCCAACCCTAACTCCACCCCCAGCGTTAGCCCCAACCCTAACTCCACCCCCAGCGTTAGCCCCAACCCTAACTCCACCCCCAGCGTTAGCCCCAACCCTAACTCCACCCCCAGCGTTAGTTAGCCCCAACCCTAACTCCACCCCCAGCGTTAGCCCTCCACCCCACTCCACCCCACCCCCAGCGTTAGCCCTCCCTAACTCCACCCCCAGCGTTAGCCCCAACCCTAACTCCACCCCCAGCGTTAGCCCCAACCCTAACTCCACCCCCAGCGTTAGCCCAAACCTAACTCCACCCCCAGCGTTAGCCCTAACCCCAGCGTAACTCCCCTAACTCCACCCCCAGCGTTAGCCCCAACCCTAACTCCACCCCCAGCGTTAGCCCTAACCCTAACTCCACCCCAGCGTTAGCCCCAACCCAAACTCCACCCCCAGCGTTTAGCCCCAACCCTAACTCCACCCCCAGCGTTAGCCCTAACCCTAACTCCACCCCCAGCGTTAGCCCTAACCCTAACTCCACCCCCAGCGTTAGCCCTAACCCCTAACTCCACCCCCAGCGTTAGCCCCAACCCTAACTCCACCCCAGCGTTAGCCCCAACCCTAACTCCACCCCCAGCATTAGCTCCAACCCTAACTCCACCCCCAGCGTTAGCCCTAACCCTAACTCCACCCCCAGCGTTAGCCCTCCACCCCAGCGTTAAACTCCACCCCCACCCCCAGCGTTAGCCCCAACCCTAACTCCACCCCCAGCGTTAGCCCTAACCCTAACTCACCCCCACCCCCAGCGTTAGCCCTAACTAACCCTAACTCCACCCCCAGCGTTAGCCCAACCCTAACTCCACCCCCCAGCGTTAGCCCTAACCCTAACTCCACCCCCAGCGTTAGCCCTAACCCTAACTCCACCCCCAGCGTTAGCCCCAACCCCACCCCCAGCGTTAGCCCTAACCCTAACTCCACCCCCAGCGTTAGCCCCAACCCTAACTCCACCCCCAGCGTTAGCCCCAACCCTAACTCCACCCCCAGCGTTAGCCCCAACCCTAACTCCACCCCCAGCGTTAGCCCCACCCCCAACCCTAACTCCACCTCCACCCCCAGCGTTAGCCCCAACCCTAACTCCACCCCCAGCGTTAGCCCCAACCTAACTCCACCCCAGCGTTAGCCCTAACCCTAACTCCACCCCCAGCGTTAGCCCTAACCCTAACTCCACCCCAGCGTTAGCCCCAACCCTAACTCCACCCCAGCGTTAGCCCTAACCCTAACTCCCCCCCAGCGTTAGCCCCAACCCTAACTCCACCCCCAGCGTTAGCCCTAACCCTAACTCCACCCCCAGCGTTAGCCCCAACCCTAACTCCACCCCCAGCGTTAGCCCTAACCCTAACTCCACCCCAGCGTTAGCCCCCAACCCTAACTCCAACCCTAACCTAACTCCACCCCCAGCGTTAGCCCTAACCCTAACTCCACTCCCAGCGTTAGCCCCAACCCTAACTCCACCCCCAGCGTTAGCCCCAACCCTAACTCCACCCCCAGCGTTAGCCCCAACCCTAACTCCACCCCAGCGTTAGCCCTAACCCTAACTCCACCCCCACCCCAGCGTTAGCCCCAACCCTAACTCCACCCCCAGCGTTAGCCCCAACCTAACTCCACCCCCAGCGTTAGCCCAACCCTAACTCCACCCCCAGCGTTAGCCCTAACCCTAACTCCACCCCCAGCGTTAGCCCTAACCCTAACTCCACCGCCAGCGTTAGCCCCAACCCAAACTCCACCCCTAGGTTTAGCCCCAACCCTAACTCCACCTCCAGCGTTAGCCCTAACCCTAACTCCACCCCCAGCGTTAGCTCCAAACCTAACTCCACCCCAGCGTTAGCCCTAACCCTAACTCCACCCCCAGCGTTAAGCCCCAACCCTAACTCTACCCCAGCGTTAGCCCCAACCCTAACTCTACCCCCAGCATTAGCTCCAACCCTAACTCCACCCCCAGCGTTAGCCCTAACCCTAACTCCACCCCCAGCATTAGCTCCAACCCTAACTCCAACCCCAGCGTTAGCCCTAACCCTAACTCCACCCCCACCCCCAGCGTTAGCCCCAACCCTAACTCCACCCCCAGCATTAGCCCTAACCCTAACTCCACCCCCACCCCCAGCGTTAGCCCTAACCCTAACTCCACCCCAGCGTTAGCCCCAACCCTAACTCCACCCCACCCCAGCGTTAGCCCCAACCCCAACTCCACCCCCAGCGTTAGCCCCAACCCTAACTCCACCCCCCACCCCCAGCGTTAGCCCCAACCCTAACTCCACCCCCTTTGGCGTTAGCCCTAACCCTAACTCCACCCCCAGCGTTAGCTCCAACCCTAACTCCACCCCCAGCGTTAGCCCCAACCCTAACTCCACCCCCAGCGTTAGCCCTAACCCTAAACTCCACCCCCCAGCGTTAGCCCCAACCCTAACTCCACCCCCAGCGTTAGCCCCCAACCCTAACTCCACCCCCAGCGTTAGCCCCAACCCTAACTCCACCCCAGCGTTAGCCCTAACCCTAACTCCACCCCCAGCGTTAGCCCCAACCCTAACTCCACCCCCAGCGTTAGCCCTAACCCTAACTCCACCCCCAGCGTTAGCCCCAACCCTAACTCCACCCCCAGCGTTAGCCCCAACCCTAACTCCACCCCCAGCATTAGCCCAACCCTAACTCCACCCCCAGCGTTAGCCCTAACCCTAACTCCACCCCCCCCAGCGTTAGCTCCAACCCTAACTCCACCCCCAGCGTTAGCCCTAACCCTAACTCCACCCCACCCCCAGCGTTAGCCCCAACCCTAACTCCACCCCCAGCGTTAGCCCTAACCCTAACTCCACCCCCACCCCCAACCCTAACTCCACCCCCCCTAACTCCACCCCCAGCGTTAGCCCCCAACCCTAACTCCACCCCCAGCGTTAGCCCCAACCCCTAACTCCACTCCCAGCGTTAGCCCCAACCCTAACTCCACCCCCAGCGTTAGCCCCAACCCTAACTCCACCCCCAGCGTTAGCCCCAACCCAACTCCACCCCCAGCGTTAGCCCCAACCCTAACTCCACCCCCAGCGTTAGCCCTAACCCCTAACTCCACCCCCAGCGTTAGCCCTAACCCTAACTCCACCCCCAGCGTTAGCCCTAACCCTAACTCCACCGCCAGCGTTAGCCCCAACCCAAACTCCACCCCTAGGTTTAGCCCCAACCCTAACTCCACCTCCAGCGTTAGCCCTAACCCTAACTCCACCCCCAGCGTTAGCTCCAAACCTAACTCCACCCCCAGCGTTAGCCCTAACCCTAACTCCACCCCCAGCGTTAAGCCCCAACCCTAACTCTACCCCCAGCGTTAGCCCCAACCCTAACTCTACCCCCAGCATTAGCTCCAACCCTAACTCCACCCCCAGCGTTAGCCCTAACCCTAACTCCACCCCCAGCATTAGCTCCAACCCTAACTCCAACCCCAGCGTTAGCCCTAACCCTAACTCCACCCCCACCCCAGCGTTAGCCCCAACCCTAACTCCACCCCCAGCGTTAGCCCTAACCTAACTCCACCCCACCCCAGCGTTAGCCCTAACCCTAACTCCACCCCCAGCGTTAGCCCTAACCCTAACTCCACCCCCCACCCCCAGCGTTAGCCCCAACCCTAACTCCACCCCCAGCGTTAGCCCTAACCCTAACTCCACTCCACCCCCCAGCGTTAGCTCCAACCCTAACTCCACCCCCAGCGTTAGCCCTAACCCCTAACTCCTAACCCCCTCCACCCCAGCGTTAGCCCTAACCTAACTCCACCCCCAGCGTTAGCCCTAACCCTAACTCCACCCCCAGCGTTAGCCCCAACCCTAACTCCACCCCCAGCGTTAGCCCTAACCCTAACTCCACCCCCAGCGTTAGCCCCAACCCTAACTCCACCCCCACCCCCAGCGTTAGCCCAACCCTAACTCCACCCCCAGCGTTAGCCCTAACCCTAACTCCACCCCCAGCGTTAGCCCCAACCCAAACTCCACCCCCCAGCGTTTAGCCCCAACCCTAACTCCACCCCCAGCGTTAGCCCCCCTAACTCCAACCCTCCTAACCCTAACTCCACCCCCAGCGTTAGCCCAAACCCTAACTCCACCCCCAGCGTTAGCCCTAACCCTAACTCCACCCCCAGCGTTAGCCCCAACCCTAACTCCACCCCAGCGTTAGCCCCCTAACCCTAACTCCACCCCCACCCCCAGCGTTAGCTCCAACCCTAACTCCACCCCCAGCGTTAGCCCTAACCCTAACTCCACCCCCCCAGCGTTAGCCCAACCCTAACTCCACCCCCAGCGTTAGCCCTAACCCTAACTCCACCCCCCACCCCCAGCGTTAACTCCCAACCCCTCCACCCCCCAGCGTTAGCCCCAACCCTAACTCCACCCCCAGCATTAGCCCTAACCCTAACTCCACCCCCAGCGTTAGCCCCAACCCTAACTCCACCCCCAGCGTTAGCCCTAACCCTAACTCCACCCCCAGCGTTAGCCCCAACCCTAACTCCACCCCCAGCGTTAGCCCTAACCCTAACTCCCACCCCCAGCGTTAGCCCCAACCCCAACTCCACCCCCAGCGTTAGCCCTAACCCTAACTCCACCCCCAGCGTTAGCCCTAACCCTAACTCCACCCCCAGCGTTAGCCCCAACCCTAACTCCACCCCCAGCGTTAGCCCCAACCCTAACTCCACCCCAGCGTTAGCCCTAACCCTAACTCCACCCCCAGCGTTAGCTCCAACCCTAACCCACCCCAGCGTTAGCCCTAACCCCTAACTCCACCCCCAGCGTTAGCCCCAACCCTAACTCCACCCCCAGCGTTAGCCCAACCCTAACTCCACCCCCAGCGTTAGCCCCAACCCTAACTCCACCCCAGCGTTAGCCCCAACCCTAACTCCACCCCAGCGTTAGCCTAACCCTAACTCCACCCCCAGCGTTAGCCCTAACCCCTAACTCCACCCCCAGCGTTAGCCCTAACCCTAACTCCACCCCAGCGTTAGCCCTAACCCAAACTCCACCCCCCCCAGCGTTAGCCCCAACCCTAACTCCACCCCCAGCGTTAGCCCCAACCCTAACTCCACCCCCAGCGTTAGCCCAACCCTAACTCCACCCCCAGCGTTAGCCCTAACCCTAACTCCACCCCCAGCGTTAGCCCCAACCCTAACTCCACCCCCAGCGTTAGCCCTAACCCTAACTCCACCCCCAGCGTTAGCCCTAACCCTAACTCCACCCCCAGCGTTAGCCCTAACCCTAACTCCACCCCCCCCAGCGTTAGCCCCAACCCTAACTCCACCCCCAGCGTTAGCCCCCAACCCTAACTCCACCCCAGCGTTAGCCCTAACCCTAACTCCACCCCCCCAGCGTTGGCCCCACCCTAACTCCACCCCAGCGTTAGCCCCAACCCTAACTCCACCCCCAGCGTTAGCCTAACCCTAACTCCACCCCCCAGCGTTAGCCCCAACCCTAACTCCACCCCCAGCGTTAGCCCTAACCCTAACTCCACCCCCAGCGTTAGCCCCAACCCTAACTCCACCCCCAGCGTTAGCCCCAACCCTAACTCCACCCCCAGCGTTAGCCCTAACCCTAACTCCACCCCCAGCGTTAGCCCCAACCCTAACTCCACCCCCAGCGTTAGCCCTAACCCTAACTCCACCCCCAGCGTTAGCCCTAACCCTAACTCCACCCCCAGCGTTAGCCCCAACCCTAACTCCACCCCCAGCGTTAGCCCCAACCCTAACTCCACCCCCAGCGTTAGCCCCAACCCTAACTCCACCCCAGCGTTAGCCCCAACCCTAACTCCACCCCCAGCGTTAGCCCCAACCCTAACTCCACCCCCAGCGTTAGCCCCAACCCTAACTCCACCCCCAGCGTTAGCCCTAACCCTAACTCCACCCCCAGCGTTAGCCCCTAACCCTAACTCCACCCCCAGCGTTAGCCCTAACCTAACTCCACCCCCAGCCCCAGTTAGCCCCAACCCTAACTCCACCCCCAGCGTTAGCCCCAACCCTAACTCCACCCCAGCGTTAGCCCCAACCCTAACTCCACCCCCAGCGTTAGCTCCAACCCTAACTCCACCCCAGCGTTAGCCCTAACCCTAACTCCACCCCCAGCGTTAGCCCAACCCTAACTCCACCCCCAGCGTTAGCCCTAACCCTAACTCCACCCCCAGCGTTAGCCCCAACCCTAACTCCACCCCCAGCGTTAGCCCTAACCCCAACTCCACCCCCAGCGTTAGCTCCAACCCTAACTCCACCCCCAGCGTTAGCCCCAACCCTAACTCCACCCCCAGCGTTAGCCCCAACCCTAACTCCACCCCCAGCGTTAGCCCCAACCCTAACTCCACCCCCCACCCCCAGCGTTAGCCCTAACCCTAACTCCACCCCCAGCGTTAGCAACCCTAACTCCACCCCAGCGTTAGCCCTAACCCTAACTCCCACCCCCAGCGTTAGCCCCACCCTAACTCCACCCCCAGCGTTAGCCCTAACCCTAACTCCACCCCCAGCGTTAGCCCTAACCCTAACTCCACCCCCAGCGTTAGCCCTAACCCTAACTCCACCCCCAGCGTTAGCCCTAACCCTAACTCCACCCCCAGCGTTAGCCCCAACCCTAACTCCACCCCCAGCGTTAGCCCTAACCCTAACTCCACCCCAGCGTTAGCCCTAACCCTAACTCCACCCCAGCGTTAGCCCTAACCCTAACTCCACCCCCAGCGTTAGCCCTAACCCTAACTCCACCCCCAGCGTTAGCCCCCAGCCTAACTCCACCCCCCGCGTTAGCCCCAACCCTAACTCCACCCCAGCGTTAGCCCCAACCCTAACTCCACCCCCAGCGTTAGCCCTAACCCTAACTCCACCCCCAGCATTAGCCCTAACCCTAACTCCACCCCCAGCGTTAGCCCTAACCCTAACTCCACCCCCAGCGTTAGCCTAACCTAACTCCACCCCCAGCGTTAGCCCCAACCTAACTCCACCCCCAGCGTTAGCCCCAACCCTAACTCCACCCCCAGCATTAGCCCAACCCTAACTCCACCCCCAGCGTTAGCCCTAACCCTAACTCCACCCCCAGCATTGGCTCCAACCTAACTCCACCCCCAGCGTTAGCCCTAACCCTAACTCCACCCCCACCCCCAGCGTTAGCTCCCAACCCTAACTCCACCCCCCCCAGCGTTAGCCCTAACCCTAACTCCACCCCCACCCCCAGCGTTAGCTCCAACCCTAACTCCACCCCCAGCGTTAGCCCTAACCCTAACTCCACCCCACCCCCAGCGTTAGCCCCAACCTAACTCCACCCCCAGCGTTAGCCCTAACCTAACTCCACCCCCAGCGTTACTCCTAACTCCACCCCAGCGTTAGCCCCAACCCTAACTCCACCCCCAGCGTTAGCCCCAACCCTAACTCCACCCCCAGCGTTAGCCCCCCCAGCGTAACCCTAACTCCACCCCCAGCATTAGCCCTAACCCTAACTCCACCCCAGCATTAGCCCTAACCTAACTCCCCCCCCAGCGTTAGCCCCAACCCTAACTCCACCCCCAGCATTAGCCCTAACCTAACTCCACCCCAGCGTTAGCCCCAACCCCTAACTCCACCCCCACCCCCAGCGTTAGCTCCAACCCAAACTCCACCCCCAGCATTAGCCTAACCCTAACTCCACCCCCAGCATTAGCCCTAACCTTAACTCCACCCCCCAGCGTTAGCCCTAACCCTAACTCCACCCCCAGCATTAGCCCTAACCCTAACTCCACCCCCGTGTTAGCCCTAACCCCTAACTCCACCCCCAGCGTTAGCCCCAACCCTAACTCCACCCCCAGTGTTAGCCCTAACCCTAACTCCACCCCCACGCCTCTGTCTCTGTTCCTCTCTCTCTCTCTCAATTCAATTCAAGGGGCTTTATTGGCATGGAAAACATTACAAATGTCATATTGTGTATATATACAGTGTTGTAACAATGTACAGATGGTTAAAGTACACAAGTGAAAATAAATAAGCATAAATATGGGTTGTATTTACAATGGTGTTTGTTCTTCACTGGTTGCCCTTTTCTTGTGGCAACAGGTCTCTCTCTGTCTCTCTCTGTCTCTCTCTGTCTCTCTCTCCCTCTCTCTCTCTCTCTCTCTCTGTCTCTCTCTCTCTCTCTCTCTCTCTCTGTCTCTCTGTCTCTCTCTCTCTCTCTCTCTCTCTCCCCTCTCTCTCTCTCTCTCTCTCTCTCTCTCTCTGTCTCTCTCTCTCTCTCTCTCTCTGTCTCTCTGTCTCTCTCTGTCTCTCTCTGTCTGTCTGTCTCTCTCTCTCTCTGTCTCTCTGTCTCTCTCTGTCTCTCTCTGTCTGTTCCTCTCTCTCTCGCTCTCTCTGTCTCTCTCTCTCTCTCTCTCTCTCTCTCTGTCTCTCTCTCTCTCTGTCTCTCTGTCTCTCTCTGTCTCTCTCTGTCTCTCTCTGTCTGTCTGTCTCTCTCTCTGTCTCTGTCTGTCTGTCTGTCTCTCTCTCTCTCTCTGTCTCTCTGTCTCTCTGTCTCTCTGTCTGTCTCTCTCTCTCTGTCTCTCTCTCTCTCTCTCTGTCTCTCTGTCTCTCTCTGTCTGTCTGTCTCTCTCTGTGTCTCTCTCTGTCTCTCTGTCTCTCTCTGTCTGTCTGTCTCTCTCTCTCTGTCTCTCTCTGTCTGTCTGTCTCTCTCTCTCTGTCTCTCTCTGTCTGTCTGTCTCTCTCTCTCTGTCTCTCTCTCTCTCTCTGTCTCTCTCTGTCTCTCTCTGTCTGTCTGTCTCTCTCTCTCTGTCTCTCTCTGTCTGTCTGTCTCTCTCTCTCTCTCTCTCTCTCTCTGTCTCTCTGTCTCTCTGTCTGTCTCTCTCTCTCTGTCTCTCTCTCTCTCTCTCTCTCTGTCTCTCTGTCTCTCTGTCTCTCTGTCTGTCTCTCTCTCTCTGTCTCTCTCTCTCTCTGTCTCTCTGTCTCTCTGTCTGTCTCTCTCTCTGTCTCTCTCTCTCTCTCTCTGTCTGTCTGTCTCTATGTCTCTCTGTCTCTCTCTGTCTCTCTGTCTGTCTGTCTCTCTCTGTCTGTCTCTCTCTGTCTGTCTGTCTGTCTCTCTCTGTCTCTCTGTCTCTCTGTCTCTTTTCATGCAGGTGTTAAATTGCATCCTCGTGCTACTACAGCAGCAAGATGTGATGCTACATGATAAGTCCAGTAACTCATATTCCACCTGACACCAGATCCTTTACATTTTAGAACTAATTTAGTCATGTGTATGTGTCATGGAAGCTGAATCCCATCTGGTAACCGTGTGTGTGTCCACCCACTGGCCAAAACACTTTGGTAAGAGGGGCATGATGCTGAAGCACGACTTTCACTTCCTCCTCAGAATAAACTCTCTGACCTCTTCTGTCCTTGGGGGAAGGACAGCCTATTGTATAATGTATAACACAGCCTAGTGGGTTGGAGCGATCTGGTCGCATCCGCGCTTCGGTCTGCAGGTTGTATAACTTTTTCATTACATTTCATTACATTTCATTATAGTACAACGGTCTGATTTGTCTAATCTTAGCAATTTCCTCTTAGCTAGCTACATAGTCGTCGTTGTATCAAAGATAATTGCGGAATTATCGTATCTCGTCGTCTCCTATCTGTCCAACACGTTCACCGTCTACCGTAGCACTGTAGTACTATCACACTCAACTGAACGTCTTGATTAGTGTAGTGTTAGCTAGCTACATAGCTAGCTACATAGTTGTCTTTGCTGTCTTCGTATCCAAGATAATTGTGTAGCTTAGAGTGTGGAGTCTTAGAGTGATAATTGCGTTATTATTGTATTTCGTCGCCCTCCTATCTGCCTAGCAGCTAGCATACGTTCACCGGCTACTGTAGTAACTATCACACTCAACCGAACGACTTGATTAGTGTAGTATTAGATAGCTACATAGTTGTCTTTGCTGTCTTCGTATCCAAGATAATTGTGTAGTTTAGAGTGTGTAGTCTTAGAGTGATTATCTTAATTCACCGAGGTTAGCTAGCCAGCTATTTTGTCGTCCTTAACGTAGGAGACACTCCTAGCTAGCCAATAACCAGCCAACGTCTACTGAATAGAACTTTCGCATTCCGGTCGCATTCCGCGTCGCTCCACAGGTAGTATCACTTTTTCACTTCATTTCATTACAGTCCCAACGGTGTGATTTGTTTGATCGTAGCTAGCTACATAGCTAGCTACATAGCCGTCTTTGTTTCAAAGATAATTGTGTAGTCTAGAGCGATTTTCTAGGTTAGCTAGCCAGCTATTGTCGTTCTCCTTCTCACGCAACGTAACGTAACCAACACTGCTAGCTAGCCAGCTAGCTCCCGATAAGCAGCATTGTAGAAACTTCACACTCAACGGTACGACTTGATTAGGGTAGTGTCAACAACGCAGCTAGCCTACCCCAGCAGTACTCTATCATTTTAATCATTTTAGTCAATTAGATTCTTGCTACGTAAGCTTAACTTTCTGAACATTCGAGACGTGTAGTCCACTTGTCATTCAATCTCCTCTGCATTAGCGTAGCCTCTTCTCTAGCCTGTCAACTATGTGTCTGTCTATCCCTGTTCTCTCCTCTCTGCACAGACCATACAAACGCTCCACACCGCATGGCCGCAGCCACCTAATCTGGTGGTCCCAGCGCGCACGACCCACGTGGAGTTCCAGGTCTCCGGTAGCCTCTGGAACTGCCGATCTGCGGCCAACAAGGCAGAGTTCATCTCAGCCTATGTCTCCCTCCAGTCCCTCGACTTCTTGGCTCTGACGGAAACATGGATCACCACAGACAACACCGCTACTCCTACTGCTCTCTCTTCGTCCGCCCACGTGCTCTCGCACACCCGAGAGCTTCTGGTCAGCGGGGTGGTGGCACCGGGATCCTCATCTCTCCCAAGTGGTCATTCTCTCTTTCTCCCCTTACCCATCTGTCTATCGCCTCCTTTGAATTCCATGCTGTCACAGTTACCAGCCCTTTCAAGCTTAACATCCTTATCATTTATCGCCCTCCAGGTTCCCTCGGAGAGTTCATCCAATGAGCTTGATGCCTTGATAAGCTCCTTTCCTGAGGACGGCTCACCTCTCACAGTTCTGGGCGACTTTAACCTCCCCACGTCTACCTTTGACTCATTCCTCTCTGCCTCCTTCTTTCCCTCCTCTCCTCTTTTGACCTCACCCTCTCACCTTCCCCCCTACTCACAAGGCAGGCAATACGCTCGACCTCATCTTTACTAGATGCTGTTCCTCCACTAACCTCACTGCAACTCCCCTCCAAGTCTCCGACCACTACCTTGTATCCTTTTCCCTCTCGCTCTCATCCAACACTTCCCACACTGCCCCTACTCGGATGGTATCGCGCCGTCCCAACCTTCGCTCTCTCTCCCCCGCTACTCTCTCCTCTTCCATCCTATCATCTCTTCCCTCTGCTCAAACCTTCTCCAACCTATCTCTGATTCTGCCTCCTCAACCCTCCTCTCCTCCCTTTCTGCATCCTTTGACTCTCTATGTCCCCTATCCTCCAGGCCGGCTCGGTCCTCCCCTCCCGCTCCGTGGCTCGACGACTCATTGCGAGCTCACAGAACAGGGCTCCGGGCAGCCGAGCGGAAATGGAGGAAAACTCGCCTCCCTGCAGACCTGGCATCCTTTCACTCCCTCCTCTCTACATTTTCCTCCTCTGTCTCTGCTGCTAAAGCCACTTTCTACCACTCTAAATTCCAAGCATCTGCCTCTAACCCTAGGAAGCTCTTTGCCACCTTCTCCTCCCTCTTGAATCCTCCTCCCCCTCCCCCCTCCTCCCTCTCTGCAGATGACTTCTGTCAACCATTTTGAAAAGAAGGTCGGCGACATCCGATCCTCGTTTGCTAAGTCAAACGACACCGCTGGTTCTGCTCACACTGCCCTACCCTGTGCTCTGACCTCTTTCTCCCCTCTCTCTCCAGATGACATCTCACGTCTTGTGACGGCCGGCCGCCCAACAACCTGCCCGCTTGACCCTATCCCTCCTCTCTTCTCCAGACCATCTCCGGTGACCTTCTCCCTTACCTCACCTCGTCATCAACTCATCCCTGACCGCTGGCTCGTCCCTCCCGTCTTCAAGAGCGAGTTGCACCCCTTCTGAAAAAACCTACACTCGATCCCTCCGATGTCAACAACTACAGACCAGTATCCCTTCTTTCTTTTCTCTCCAAAACTCTTGAACGTGCCGTCCTTGGCCAGCTCTCCCGCTATCTCTCTCAGAATGACCTTCTTGATCCAAATCAGTCAGGTTTCAAGACTAGTCATTCAACTGAGACTGCTCTTCTCTGTATCACGGAGGCGCTCCGCACTGCTAAAGCTAACTCTCTCTCCTCTGCTCTCATCCTTCTAGACCTATCGGCTGCCTTCGATACTGTGAACCATCAGATCCTCCTCTCCACCCTCTCCGAGTTGGGCATCTCCGGCGCGGCCCACGCTTGTTGCGTCCTACCTGACAGGTCGCTCCTACCAGGTGGCGTGGCGAGAATCCGTCTCCTCACCACGTGCTCTCACCACTGGTGTCCCCAGGGCTCTGTTCTAGGCCCTCTCCTATTCTCGCTATACACCAAGTCACTTGGCTCTGTCATAACCTCACATGGTCTCTCCTATCATTGCTATGCAGACGACACACAATTAATCTTCTCCTTTCCCCCTTCTGACTGGCGAATCGCATCTCTGCATGTCTGGCAGACATATCAGTGTGGATGACGGATCATCACCTCAAGCTGAACCTCGGCAAGACGGAGCTGCTCTTCCTCCCGGGAAGGACTGCCCGTTCCATGATCTCGCCATCACGGTTGACAACTCCATTGTGTCCTCGTCCCAGAGCGCTAAGAACCTTGGCGTGATCCTGGACAACACCCTGTCGTTCTCAAATAACATCAAGGCGGTGGCCCGTTCCTGTAGGTTCATGCTCTACAACATCCGCAGAGTACGACCCTGCCTCACACAGGAAGCGGCGCAGGTCCTAATCCAGGCACTTGTCATCTCCCGTCTGGATTACTGCAACTCGCTGTTGGCTGGGCTCCCTGCCTGTGCCATTAAACCCCTACAACTCATCCAGAACGCCGCAGCCCGTCTGGTGTTCAACCTTCCTGTCTCTCTCTCACGTCACCCCGCTCCTCCGCTCTCTCCACTGGCTTCCAGTTGAAGCTCGCATCCGCTCTCAAGACCATGGTGCTTGCCTACGGAGCTGTGAGGGGAACGGCACCTCACTACCTCCAGGCTCTGATCAGGCCCTACACCCAAACAAGGGCACTGCGTTCATCCACCCTCTGGCCTGCTCGCCTCCCTACCACTGAGGAAGTACAGTTCCCGCTCAGCCCAGTCAAAACTGTTCGCTGCTCTGGCCCCCAATGGTGGAACAAACTCCCTCACGACGCCAGGACAGCGGAGTCAATCACCACCTTCCGGAGACACCTGAAACCCCACCTCTTTAAGGAATACCTAGGATAGGATGAAGTAATCCTTCTCCCCCTCCCCCCTTAAAATACCTAGATGCACTATTGTAACGTGGCTGTTCCACTGGATGTCATAAGGTGAAAGCACCAATTTGTAAGTCGCTCTGGATAAGAGCGTCTGCTAAATGACTTAAATGTAAATGTAAATGTAGTGTCATCAAATCAAATTTATATGTTTTACATGTTGACTAAAGTGTTCCATTGTCCTACATGTTGACTCTAGTGTTCCATTGTCCTACATGTTGACTCTAGTGTTCTACATGTTGACTCTAGTGTTCCATAGTCCTACATGTTGACTCTAGTGTTCCATAGTCCTACATGTTGACTCTAGTGTTCCATAGTCCTACATGTTGACTCTAGTGTTCTACATGTTGACTCTAGTGTTCCATAGTCCTACATGTTGACTCTAGTGTCCTACATGTTGACTCTAGTGTTCCATAGTCCTACATGTTGACTCTAGTGTTCCATAGTCCTACATGTTGACTCTAGTGTTCCATAGTCCTACATGTTGACTCTAGTGTTCTACATGTTGACTCTAGTGTCCTACATGTTGACTAAAGTGTTCCATTGTCCTACATGTTGACTCTAGTGTTCATGTAGGACTATGGAACACTAGAGTCAACATGTAGGACTATGGAACACTAGAGTCAACATGTAGGACTATGGAACACTAGAGTCAACATGTAGGACTATGGAACACTAGAGTCAACATGTAGGACTATGGAACACTAGAGTCAACATGTAGAACACTAGAGTCAACATGTAGAACACTAGAGTCAACATGTAGGACTATGGAACACTACAGTCAACATGTAGGACTATGGAACACTAGAGTCAACATGTAGGACTATGGAACACTAGAGTCAACATGTAGGACTATGGAACACTAGAGTCAACATGTAGGACTATGGAACACTAGAGTCAACATGTAGGACTATGGGACACTAGAGTCAACATGTAGGACTATGGAACACTAGAGTCAACATGTAGGACTATGGAACACTAGAGTCAACATGTAGGACTATGGAACACTAGAGTCAACATGTAGGACTATGGAACACTAGAGTCAACATGTAGGACTATGGAACACTAGAGTCAACATGTAGGACTATGGAGCACAACAGTTCTTCGGCTGTCCCCATAGGAGAACGATTTTTAAGAACCCTTTTTGGCTCTAGATATAACTCGTTATAGTTCCATGTCGAACCCTCTGTGGAAAGGGTTATACATGGAAATCAAAAGGGTTCTACCTGGAGCCAAAAAGGGTCCTTTAAATGGTTCTCCTATGGGGACAGTCGAAGAACTGTTTTAGGTTCTAGAGTGTAGAACACATGCCAGTCACGTTAGGTAACTTGCTACCGAAAAAGCTAAGGAAAAGATACGGTCTGGTGGGCTGCAGCTCACGCAACCTAACATAGCTAACGTTAGCTTGCAAAGTTTCAAATCACATTGCCTTTTCTGCTGTGCTGATGTTGGCTGATCGGATGCCTTCCTCTTTGAAGTGAAGGGGAAAATATTGTTCAACTTTCGATGACCTGGCATCCCCATCAGTTGAGACTTCAGGTCTGTTTCGAAATCCTCTGGCTACAAACACAGACATTTGGATATTTCTCTACGGGAGTATTCACATCATAGGCGGCGTTCTTTATTGACTCCAGGCGTTGTCGGCTCCGAGGAATACCTCAGAAACGTCACCCAGCACCATCCTGGTTACTGAGCACCACACCAGCACCATCCTGGTTACTGAGCACCACACCAGCACCATCCTGGTTACTGAGCACCACACCAGCACCACCCTGGTTACTGAGCACCACACCAGCACCATCCTGATAACTGAGCACCACACCAGCACCACCCTGGTTCCTGAGCACCACACCAGCACCATCCTGGTTACTGAGCACCACACCAGCACCATCCTGGTTCCTGAGCACCACACCAGCACCATCCTGGTTACTGAGCACCACACCAGCACCATCCTGGTTACTGAGCACCACACCAGCACCATCCTGGTTCCTGAGCACCACACCAGCACCATCCTGGTTACTGAGCACCACACCAGCACCATCCTGGTTACTGAGCACCACACCAGCACCATCCTGGTTCCTGAGCACCACACCAGCACCATCCTGGTTCCTGAGCACCACACCAGCACCATCCTGGTTCCTGAGCACCACACCAGCACCATCCTGGTTCCTGAGCACCACACCAGCACCATCCTGGTCACTGAGCACCACACCAGCACTAAACTTTACAGTTGTTGTCGACGCAAACATTTAAATAAATAATGATTCGCTATCTAATGTTCTCTTGAACGAGCGGCTGGTTCAGTGTGTATGGTTAGCTACAGAGGAGGCTGGTGCTATAGGGAGGAAGGGCTTTATTGTTATGGCTGGAATGGAATAAATGGAATGGTACCCATGGAAACACATGGAAACATTGTATTTCACTCCGTTCCATCGACACCATTCCAACCATTACAATGAGCCCGTCCTCCTATAGCTCCTCCGAAAGAGCCTCCTCTGCTTAGCTCCGTGTGGACATTCTCGACTGGGGGGCGGTACTACGTCCTAAAAAATCACTATGATTTCTGGGAATTGTAGTTTTCGTACTTCCAGGGAATGTTTCAACCTGGCGTGATGTCAGGAAATTATCTATTTGTTTTTACGACAGATATTATATGTTAATAACATGTTACTGGGCTTATACAGTGAGAGTAATTTCCCTTTAAAAGTACTTGAAAGAATGCTTGTTTTATATTTTAGTTTGTTTACCCTTCTAAAGGGCAAAGGAAATCAATAGCTGGAGTAGTTAGGAGCATTTGACATTCTTTTTAAATTTGACACAGGTTTAATAAAGTCAATTAAAAACAAAACAAAATAACAAAAGTATCCTCCTCACATACGCAAATAAGAAGACATCTGTACCATGTCAGATATAGAGTTGAAATGTATTCCATTTGGATTTAGCATCTCAATATTACACTGTATATACATCACTGAAGACTGAAATATAACAAAACTGTTGGACATAGAAACACCAGATTGTTGTTTTAAAAAAAAAGATGTATCTTTGATTAATAATGAAATTATAAAAATATTAATAACATTCCACCAATGAGGCCAACAATGTTTTTGGTCATTGACTGCAGGAAAGGGCTATGGGGTCATTCAGACTGGGTTCACTTCCTCTCCTCTCCTCTCCTCTCCTCTCCTCTCCTCTCCTCTCCTCTCCCCTCCCCTCCTCTCCCTCTCCTCTCCTCTCCCCTCCCTCCCTCTCCTCTCCTCCTCCCTCCTCTCCTCTCCTCTCCTCTCCTCTCCTCTCCTCTCCTCTCCTCTCCTCTCCTCTCCTCCCTCTCTCTCCTCCTCCCTCTCCTCTCCCTCTCCCTCCCCTCCCTCCTCCTCCTCCTCTCCTCTCCTCTCCCTCCTCCTCCCCTCCTCTCCTCCCTCTCCCCCCCTCACCTTGTGGTTAAAAGCATTGGACCAGTAAAAACAGATAGCTGAACCCGTAAGCCAACTGGGTGAAATATCTATCCATGTGCCCACTTAACCCTAATTGCTCCTCCTGTGAGTCGTTCTGGATAAGAGCGTCTGCTAACTGACTGACATGTAATTCTCGTCAATAACAAGATTCCTTTAATGAAAGCCAGTTGTGTTGTGAATGAACAGCTGTTCCTACAACGTGAACTCTCATACACATAGCTGTGGTATTCAGACCTGCGTCACCGTCCTCCTGTCCTCTCCTTATGACTCATGCTATATAGCCTGTTAGCCACTTAGCAGACTGATGTTAGCTAAAGTACAGGTCAGTTACGTTCCACGTCAGTTGTATTGTAACCCTCTCTGCTGGCTGGGACAGCTCTCTCTCTCTTTTTACAACGGAGTCGTTTCCTTCCCCTCCCCTCTCAGAACAGAGCACAGCCTCTCTAACCCTAACCTTAGTCTCTCTACCCTCAGAACAGAGCACAGCCTCTCTAACCCTAACCTTAGTCTCTCTACCCTCAGAACAGAGCACAGCCTCTCTAACCCTAACCTTAGTCTCTCTACCCTCAGAACAGAGCACAGCCTCTCTAACCCTAACCTTAGTCTCTCTACCCTCAGAACAGAGCACAGCCTCTCTACCATCAGAACAGAGCACAGCCTCTCTACCATCAGAACAGAGCACAACCTGTCTACCCCCAGAACAGAGCACAGCCTCTCTAACCCTAACCTTAGTCTCTCTACCCTCAGAACAGAGCACAGCCTCTCTAACCCTAACCTTAGTCTCTCTACCCTCGGAACAGAGCACAGTCTGTCTACCCTCGGAACAGAGCACAACCTGTCTACCCTCAGAACAGAGCACAACCTGTCTAACATCAGAACAGAGCACAGCCTCTCTAACCCTAACCTTAGTCTCTCTACCCTCAGAACAGAGCACAACCTGTCTACCACCAGAACAGAGCACAACCTGTCTACCCCCAGAACAGAGCACAACCTGTCTACCATCAGAACAGAGAACAACCTGTCTACCCCCAGAACAGAGAACAGAGCACAACCTGTCTACCCCCAGAACAGAGAACAACCTGTCTACCCCCAGAACAGAGCACAACCTGTCTACCCCCAGAACAGAGCACAACCTGTCTACCCCCAGAACAGAGCACAACCTGTCTACCCCCAGAACAGAGCACAACCTGTCTACCCCCAGAACAGAGCACAACCTGTCTACCATCAGAACAGAGCACAACCTGTCTACCATCAGAACAGAGCACAACCTGTCTACCCCCAGAACAGAGCACAACCTGTCTACCCCCAGAACAGAGCACAACCGGTCTACCCCCAGAACAGAGGGACTCAGGGCTGTTAGTAAAACATGGTTTCCTTGCCAGCCTTCATTAACATTTAACATTTACATCATTTAAGTCATTTAGCAGACGCTCTTATCCAGAGCGACTTACAAATTGGTGCTTTCACCTTATGACATCCAGTGGAACAGCCACTTTACAATAGTGCATCTAGGTCTTTTAAGGGGGGGTGAGAAGGATTACTTTATCCTATCCTAGGTATTCCTTAAAGAGGTGGGGTTTCAGGTGTCTCCGGAAGGTGGTGATTGACTCCGCTGTCCTGGCGTCGTGAGGGAGTTTGTTCCACCATTGGGGGGCCAGAGCAGCGAACAGTTTTGACTGGGCTGAGCGGGAACTGTACTTCCTCAGTGGTAGGGAGGCGAGCAGGCCAGAGGTGGATGAACGCAGTGCCCTTGTTTGGGTGTAGGGCCTGATCAGAGCCTGGAGGTACTGAGGTGCCGTTCCCCTCACAGCTCCGTAGGCAAGCACCATGGTCTTGTAGCGGATGCGAGCTTCAACTGGAAGCCAGTGGAGAGAGCGGAGGAGCGGGGTGACGTGAGAAGAACTTGGGAAGGTTGAACACCAGACGGGCTGCGGCGTTCTGGATGAGTTGTAGGGGTTTAATGGCACAGGCAGGGAGCCCAGCCAACAGCGAGTTGCAGTAATCCAGACGGGAGATGACAAGTGCCTGGATTAGGACCTGCGCCGCTTCCTGTGTGAGGCAGGGTCGTACTCTGCGGATGTTGTAGAGCATGAACCTACAGGAACGGGCCACCGCCTTGATGTTATTTGAGAACGACAGGGTGTTGTCCAGGATCACGCCAAGGTTCTTAGCGCTCTGGGACGAGGACACAATGGAGTTGTCAACCGTGATGGCGAGATCATGGAACGGGCAGTCCTTCCCGGGAGGAAGAGCAGCTCCGTCTTGCCGAGGTTCAGCTTGAGGTGATGATCCGTCATCCACACTGATATGTCTGCCAGACATGCAGAGATGCGGTCGCCACCTGGTCGTCAGAAGGGGGAAAGGAGAAGATTAATTGTGTGTCGTCTGCATAGCAATGATAGGAGAGACCATGTGAGGTTATGACAGAGCCAAGTGACTTGGTGTATAGCGAGAATAGGAGAGGGCCTAGAACAGAGCCCTGGGGGACACCAGTGGTGAGAGCACGTGGTGAGGAGACGGATTCTCGCCACGCCACCTGGTAGGAGCGACCTGTCAGGTAGGACGCAATCCAAGCGTGGGCCGCGCCGGAGATGCCCAACTCGGAGAGGGTGGAGAGGAGGATCTGATGGTTCACAGTATCGAAGGCAGCCGATAGGTCTAGAAGGATGAGAGCAGAGGAGAGAGAGTTAGCTTTGGCAGTGCGGAGCGCCTCCGTGATACAGAGAAGAGCAGTCTCAGTTGAATGACTAGTCTTGAAACCTGACTGATTTGGATCAAGAAGGTCATTCTGAGAGAGATAGCGGGAGAGCTGGCCAAGGAAGGCACGTTCAAGAGTTTTGGAGAGAAAAGAAAGAAGGGATACTGGTCTGTAGTTGTTGACATCGGAGGGATCGAGTGTAGGTTTTTCAGAAGGGGTGCAACTCTCGCTCTTGAAGACGGGAGGGACGTAGCCAGCGGTCAGGGATGAGTTGATGAGCGAGGTGAGGTAAGGGAGAAGGTCACCGGAGATGGTCTGGAGAAGAGAGGAGGGGATAGGGTCAAGCGGGCAGGTTGTTGGCGGCCGGCCGTCACAAGACGCGAGATGTCATCTGGAGAGAGAGGGGAGAAAGAGGTCAGAGCACAGGGTAGGGCAGTGTGAGCAGAACCAGCGGTGTCGTTTGACTTAGCAAACGAGGATCGGATGTCGTCGACCTTCTTTTTCAAAATGGTTGACGAAGTCATCTGCAGAGAGGGAGGAGGGGGGGAGGGGGAGGAGGATTCAAGAGGGAGGAGAAGGTGGCAAAGAGCTTCCTAGGGTTAGAGGCAGATGCTTGGAATTTAGAGTGGTAGAAAGTGGCTTTAGCAGCAGAGACAGAGGAGGAAAATGTAGAGAGGAGGGAGTGAAAGGATGCCAG
Organism: Oncorhynchus nerka; assembly: GCF_034236695.1. Lineage (NCBI taxonomy): Eukaryota > Metazoa > Chordata > Actinopteri > Salmoniformes > Salmonidae > Oncorhynchus > Oncorhynchus nerka. The sequence goes on from NC_088406.1 coordinate 6,250,533, forward strand.
GTCCGCAGGGAGGCGAGTTTTCCTCCATTTCCGCTCGGCTGCCCGGAGCCCTGTTCTGTGAGCTCGCAATGAGTCGTCGAGCCACGGAGCGGGAGGGGAGGACTGAGCCGGCCTGGAGGATAGGGGACATAGAGAGTCAAAGGATGCAGAAAGGGAGGAGAGGAGGGTTGAGGAGGCAGAATCAGGAGATAGGTTGGAGAAGGTTTGAGCAGAGGGAAGAGATGATAGGATGGAAGAGGAGAGAGTAGCGGGGAGAGAGAGCGAAGGTTGGGACGGCGCGATACCATCCGAGTAGGGGCAGTGTGGGAAGTGTTGGATGAGAGCGAGAGGGAAAAGGATACAAGGTAGTGGTCGGAGACTTGGAGGGGAGTTGCAATGAGGTTAGTGGATGAACAGCATCTAGTAAAGATGAGGTCGAGCGTATTGCCTGCCTTGTGAGTAGGGGGGGAAGGTGAGAGGGTGAGGTCAAAAGAGGAGAGGAGTGGAAAGAAGGAGGCAGAGAGGAATGAGTCAAAGGTAGACGTGGGGAGGTTAAAGTCGCCCAGAACTGTGAGAGGTGAGCCGTCCTCAGGAAAGGAGCTGTCCCCCCCAGTGGGTTCTACAGCAGACCCTAGCTCATCTCATTGCCATGTAATTAGAGCCATGTGTGTGTGTGTGTGTGTGTGTGTGTGTGTGTGTGTGTGTGTGTGTGTGTGTGTGTGTGTGTGTGTGTGTGTGTGTGTGTGTGTGTGTGTGTGTGTGTGTGTGTGTGTGTGTGTGTGTGTTGGGTCATCTACCCCTCTGAGGGGCTTATTTACTTCCATTCAAACCCCGGAGACACACACACACACACACATAAACACTCACACATACACACACGCAATCACAAACACCCCTCTCTCTCTCCCTGGAGATTGAGCCTGCTCAACTTCCTCTTTGTGTGGACAGCTTTCAGAGACATAATATGATATAATGACAGCTGTAGAATACAACAGATGTGCTATACTGTATACTACCAGTGCACAACTGATGTGCTATACTGTATACTACCAATGCACAACAGATGTGCTATACTGTATACTACCAATGCACAACAGATGTGCTATACTGTATACTACCAATGCACAACAGATGTGCTATACTGTATACTACCAATGCACAACAAATGTGCTATACTGTATACTACCAATGCACAACTGATGTGCTATACTGTATACTACCAATGCACAACAGATGTGCCATACTGTATAACTACTAATACTAGTATTGAGTTGCACCCATCCCCAACTCAGAACATCCTCAATTTGTCGGGGCATGGACTCTACTAGGTGTTGAAAGCGTTCCACAGGGATGCTGGGCCATGTTGACTCCAATGCTTCCCACAGTTGTGTCAAATTGGCTGGATGTCCTTTGGGTGGTAGGCCATTCTTGATACTGCCACACCCCGTTCAAAAGCACTTAAATCTTTTGTCTTGCCCATTCACCCTCTGAATGGCAGGCTTAAAAATCTTTCTTAAAACCTCCCCTTTACACTGACTGAAGTGGATTTTTAGAAGGGATCATAGCTTTCACCTGGATTCACCTGGTCAGTCTATGTCATGGAAACAGCACTAAGTGTATATTAATTCTTGTTAATACAACTCAGGGTCTTTATGTATGAGAGAGACAAACCATGAACTAGTAACTGGCAAAAGCAAATAGTGGAAAACTAGGTAGGAGAGGAGATGAGGGGATGGTGGAGGAGAGGAGATGAGGGGATGGTGGAGGAGAAGAGATGAGGGGATGGTGGAGGAGAGGAGGGGAGTGGGAGGAAAGGAGAGGAAGAGAGGAGAAGAGTGGAGAAGTGAGGAGAGGAAAGAAGAGGGGAAGGGTGAGGAGAGGGAGGAGAGAAAGAAGGGATGAGAAGACAAGAGATGGGGGAGGAGAGGGGAGGGAGGAGAGGTGAGGGAGGAGAGGGGGAGAGGGGGAGAGGGGAGGGAGGAGAGGGGAGGGAGGACAGGGGAGGAGAGGGGAGGGAGGAGAGGGGGAGAGGGGAGGGAGGACAGGGGAGGGAGGAGAGGAAGGGAGGAGAGGGGAGGGAGGAGAGGGGGAGAGGGGAGGGAGGAGAGGGGGGAGAGGGAGGGAGGAGAGGGGAGGAGAGGGGAGGGAGGAGAGGGGAGGGAGGACAGGGGGAGGGAGGAGAGGGGGAGAGGGGAGGGAGGAGAGGGGGGAGGAGGGGGGAGAGGGGAGGGAGGGGACAGGGGAGGAGAGGGGGAGAGGGGAGGGAGGAGAGGGGAGGAGAGGGGGAGAGGGGAGGGGAGGGAGGACAGGGGAGGAGAGGGGAGGGAGGAGAGGGAGGAGAGGGGGAGAGGGGAGGGAGGAGAGGGGGAGAGGGGAGGGAGGAGAGGGGAGGAGAGGGGGAGAGGGGAGGGGGAGGGAGGGAGAGGGAGGAGAGGGGGAGAGGGGAGGGAGGAGAGGGGGAGGGAGGAGAGGGGAGGAGAGGGGGAGAGGGGAGGGAGGACAGGGGGAGGAGAGGGGAGGGAGGACAGGGGGGAGAGGGTAGGGAGGACAGGGGAGGAGAGGGAGGGAGGAGAGGGGGAGAGGGGAGGAGAGGGGGAGAGGGGAGGGAGGAGAGGGGGAGAGGGGAGGGAGGACAGGGGAGGAGAGGGGGAGAGGGGAGGGAGGAGAGGGGGAGGGAGGAGAGGGGAGGGAGGGGGAGAGGGGAGGGAGGAGAGGGGAGGGAGGAGAGGGGAGGAGAGGGGGCAGAGGGGAGGGAGGACAGGGGAGGAGAGGGGAGGGAGGACAGGGGGAGAGGGAGGGAGGACAGGGGAGGAGAGGGGAGGGAGGAGAGGGGGAGAGGGGAGGGAGGAGAGGGGAGGAGAGGGGAGGAGAGGGGGAGAGGGGAGGGAGGAGAGGGGGAGAGGGGAGGGAGGACAGGGGAGGAGAGGGGAGGGAGGAGAGGGGGAGAGGGGAGCGAGGAGAGGGGAGGGAGGACAGGGGAGGAGAGGGGAGGGAGGAGAGGGGGGAGAGGGGAGGATGAGAAGAGAAGAGAGGAGAGGGGAGGGGGTCTCCAGAGCACCAGCAGCGTGTCCTGACATGGCCTCTGTCCCCCCCCCCTTTCCCGCCTCTCGCCTGGCGCCCAAGGGAACATAAGGATTACATATATGCATCTGGCAGCAATCCACACCCACATTCCCCAGCAGTCAGCTCACTAGAGGCTCGACACATGAATGTGTCCTCTCTTTCTTCTCTCTGCCTCTTTCTGTCTCTCCACCTCCCAACAAAAAAATCTACGGCGAAGTTGGCACTTTAACAATGGTGGTCAACAGGAAAGAATGTTCGCCTTCCCCTAATTTGTGGGCGTGGTCGAGCGGAATTCCTTCCTATGACGTGAATTTCGACCCAGAGCAGAAACTTTAAAAAGAAGGGACACACTCTTTTCACACCACTTCGATACAGCTACAACCGGAAGTGATTTTCGTAGCAGGTTAGGAGAGCATTTTCGCTTAATAAAAAATATAGTTTACTAAAGTTAAAACATCCAAACTACTTGGTGGTAAATTATCAAATACATCTGAAATGCCATTAGACTAAAAATTGCATATGTTAAACAGAATGTTAAATTTGCCTTTTAATTAAACACAAAAACGTTTCTGGCAGGTTTGATGTAGGAAAAGAAAGAGTAGTGTGTAATTCCAGTAGTTAGCTACACCGCTACATGGCTAAAAAGCTATTAGCTACTGAAAACACTACAAGTAGTTCAACTACCACCAAGCTACTGCAACATGTAGTTAAAAGATGTTCAACTACATGTAGTTGACTTCTCCCCAACAATGCCCCTAACCTGCTACATTAATGCCCCTAACCTGCTACATTAATGCCCCTAACCTGCTACATTAATGCTCCTAACCTGCTACATTAATGCTCCTAACCTGCTACATTAATGCTCCTAACCTGCTACATTAATGCCCCTAACCTGCTACATTAATGCTCCTAACCTGCTACATTAATGCTCCTAACCTTCTACATTAATGCTCCTAACCTGCTACATTAATGCCCCTAACCTGCTACATTAATGCTCCTAACCTGCTACATTAATGCCCCTAACCTGCTACATTAATGCCCCTAACCTGCTACATTAATGCCCCTAACCTGCTACATTAATGCTCCTAACCTGCTACATTAATGCTCCTAACCTGCTACATTAATGCTACTAACCTGCTACATTAATGCCCCTAACCTGCTACGTTAATGCTCCTAACCTGCTACATTAATGCCCCTAACCTGCTACGTTAATGCTCCTAACCTGCTACATTAATGCCCCTAACCTGCTACATTAATGCTCCTAACCTGCTACGTTAATTCTCCTAACCTGCTACATTAATGCCCCTAACCTGCTACATTAATGCCCCTAACCTGCTACATTAATGCTCCTAACCTGCTACGTTAATTCTCCTAACCTGCTACGTTAATGCTCCTAACCTGCTACATTAATGCCCCTAACCTGCTACGTTAATACTCCTAACCTGCTACATTAATGCTCCTAACCTGCTACGTTAATTCTCTTAAACGGCTACGTTAATTCTCCTAACCTGCTACATTAATGCTCCTAACCTGCTACGTTAATTCTCCTAACCTGCTACATTAATGCTCCTAACCTGCTACATTAATGCCCCTAACCTGCTACATTAATGCTCCTAACCTGCTACATTAATGCCCCTAACCTGCTACGTTAATTCTCCTAACCTGCCACGTTAATTCTCCTAACCTGCTACATTAATGCCCCTAACCTGCTACATTAATGCCCCTAACCTGCTACATTAATTCTCCTAACCTGCTACATTAATGCTCCTAACCTGCTACATTAATGCTCCTAACCTGCTACGTTAATGCTCCTAACCTGCTACATTAATGCTCCTAACCTGCTACATTAGTTCTCCTAACCTGCTACATTAATTATCCTAACCTGCTACATTAATGTTCATAACCTGCTACATTAATGCTCCTAACCTGCTACATTAGTTCTCCTAACCTGCTACATTAGTTCTCCTAACCTGCTACATTAATTCTCCTAACCTGCTACATTAATTCTCCTAACCTGCTACATTAGTTCTCCTAACCTGCTACATTAATTCTCCTAACCTGCTACATTAATACTCCTAACCTGCTACATTAATGCTCCTAACCGGCTACGTTAATTCACCTAAACGGCTACGTTAATTCTCCTAACCTGTTACGTTAGTTCTCCTAACCTGCTATGTTAATTCTCCTAACCTGTTACGTTAGTTCTCCTAACCTGCTACGTTAATTCTCCTAACCTGCTACGTTAGTTCTCCTAACCTGCTACGTTAATTCTCCTAACCTGCTATGTTAATGCCCCTATTCTGCTACGTTAATGCCCCTAACCTGCGACGTTAGTTCTCCTAACCTGCTACGTTAATTATCCTAACCGGCTACGTTAATTCACCTAAACGGCTACGTTAATTCTCCTAACCTGCTACGTTAATTCTCCTAACCTGTTACGTTAATTCTCCTAACCTGCTACGTTGATTCTCCTAACCTGCTGCGTTAATTCTCCTAAACGGCTACGTTAATTCTCCTAACATGCTGCGTTAATTCTCCTAACCTGCTGCATAAATTACTCTAAACGGCTACGTTAATTCACCTAAACGGCTACGTTAATTCACCTAAACGGCTACGTTAATTCTCCTAACCTGCTATGTTAATTCTCCTAACCTGCTAATTCTCCTAACCTTAATTAATCCTAACCTGCTACGTTAATTCACCTAAACGGCTACGTTAATTCTCCTAACCTGCTACGTTAGTTCTCCTAACCTGCTACGTTAGTTCTCCTAACCTGCCATGTTAATTCACCTAACCTGCTACGTTAATTCTCCTAACCTGCTACGTTAATTCTCCTAACCTGCTGCGTTAATTCTCCTAAACGGCTACGTTAATTCTCCTAACCTGCTACATTAATGCCCATAACCTGCTACGTTAATTCTCCTAAACGGCTACGTTAATTCTCCTAACCTGCTACATTAATGCTCCTAACCTGCTACATTAATGCCCATAACCTGCTACGTTAATGTTCCTAACCTGCTACGTTAGTTCTCCTAACCTGCTACATTAATGCCCATAACCTGCTACGTTAATTCTCATAAACGGCTACGTTAATTCTCCTAACCTGCTACATTAATGCCCATAACCTGCTACGTTAATTCTCCTAAACGGCTACGTTAATTCTCCTAACCTGCTACATTAATGCTCCTAACCTGCTACGTTAGTTCTCCTAACCTGCTACGTTAATACTCCTAACCTGCTACGTTAATACTCCTAACCTGCTACGTTAGTTCTCCTAACCTGCTACGTTAATGCTCCTAACCTGCTACATTAATGCCCCTAACCTGCTACGTTAATGCTCCTAACCTGCTACATTAATGCCCCTAACCTGCTACATTAATGCTCCTAACCTGCTACGTTAATTATCCTAACCTGCTACGTTAATGCTCCTAACCTGCTACATTAATGCTCCTAACCTGCTACGTTAATTCTCTTAAACGGCTACGTTAATTCTCCTAACCTGCTACATTAATGCTCCTAACCTGCTACGTTAATTCTCCTAACCTGCTACATTAATGCTCCTAACCTGCTACATTAATGCCCCTAACCTGCTACATTAATGCTCCTAACCTGCTACATTAATGCCCCTAACCTGCTACGTTAATTCTCCTAACCTGCCACGTTAATTCTCCTAACCTGCTACATTAATGCCCCTAACCTGCTACATTAATGCCCCTAACCTGCTACATTAATTCTCCTAACCTGCTACATTAATGCTCCTAACCTGCTACATTAATGCTCCTAACCTGCTACGTTAATGCTCCTAACCTGCTACATTAATGCTCCTAACCTGCTACGTTAGTTCTCCTAACCTGCTACATTAATGCCCCTAACCTGCTACATTAATGCCCCTAACCTGCTACATTCATTCTCCTAACCTGCTACATTAATGCTCCTAACCTGCTACATTAATGCTCCTAACCTGCTACATTAGTTCTCCTAACCTGCTACATTAATTCTCCTAACCTGCTACATTAATGCTCCTAACCTGCTACATTAATGCTCCTAACCTGCTACATTAGTTCTCCTAACCTGCTACATTAGTTCTCCTAACCTGCTACGTTAATTATCCTAACCTGCTACATTAATTCTCCTAACCTGCTACATTAGTTCTCCTAACCTGCTACATTAATTCTCCTAACCTGCTACATTAATACTCCTAACCTGCTACATTAATGCTCCTAACCGGCTACGTTAATTCACCTAAACGGCTACGTTAATTCTCCTAACCTGTTACGTTAGTTCTCCTAACCTGCTACGTTAATTCTCCTAACCTGTTACGTTAGTTCTCCTAACCTGCTACATTAATGCTCCTAACCGGCTACGTTAATTCACCTAAACGGCTACGTTAATTCTCCTAACCTGTTACGTTAGTTCTCCTAACCTGCTACGTTAATTCTCCTAACCTGCTACGTTAATGCCCCTAACCTGCTACGTTAATGCCCCTAACCTGCTACGTTAGTTCTCCTAACCTGCTACGTTAATTCTCCTAACCGGCTACGTTCATTCACCTAAACGGCTACGTTAATTCTCCTAACCTGCTACGTTAATTCTCCTAACCTGTTACGTTAATTCTCCTAACCTGCTACGTTGATTCTCCTAACCTGCTGCGTTAATTCTCCTAAACGGCTACGTTAATTCTCCTAACATGCTGCGTTAATTCTCCTAACCTGCTGCATAAATTACTCTAAACGGCAACGTTAATTCTCCTAACCTGCTACGTTAATTCACCTAAACGGCTACGTTAATTCTCCTAACCTGCTACGTTAGTTCTCCTAACCTGCTACGTTAGTTCTCCTAACCTGCTACATTAATGCTCCTAACCTGCTACATTAATGCCCCTAACCTGCTACATTAATGCTCCTAACCTGCTACATTAATGCCCCTAACCTGCTACGTTAATTCTCCTAACCTGCTACATTAATTCTCCTAACCTGCTACATTAATGCTCCTAACCTGCTACATTAATGCTCCTAACCTGCTACGTTAATGCTCCTAACCTGCTACATTAATGCTCCTAACCTGCTACGTTAGTTCTCCTAACCTGCTACATTAATGCCCCTAACCTGCTACATTAATGCCCCTAACCTGCTACATTCATTCTCCTAACCTGCTACATTAATGCTCCTAACCTGCTACATTAATGCTCCTAACCTGCTACATTAGTTCTCCTAACCTGCTACATTAATTCTCCTAACCTGCTACATTAATGCTCCTAACCTGCTACATTAATGCTCCTAACCTGCTACATTAGTTCTCCCAACCTGCTACATTAGTTCTCCTAACCTGCTACATTAATACTCCTAACCTGCTACATTAATGCTCCTAACCGGCTACGTTAATTCACCTAAACGGCTACGTTAATTCTCCTAACCTGTTACGTTAGTTCTCCTAACCTGCTACGTTAATTCTCCTAACCTGTTACGTTAGTTCTCCTAACCTGCTACATTAATGCTCCTAACCGGCTACGTTAATTCACCTAAATGGCTACGTTAATTCTCCTAACCTGTTACGTTAGTTCTCCTAACCTGCTACGTTAATTCTCCTAACCTGCTACGTTAATGCCCCTAACCTGCTACGTTAATGCCACTAACCTGCTACGTTAGTTCTCCTAACCTGCTACGTTAATTCTCCTAAACGGCTAAGTTAATTCTCCTAACCTGTTACGTTAGTTCACCTAACCTGCTACGTTAATTATCTTAAACGGCTACGTTAATTCTCCTAACCTGCTACATTAATGCCCCTAACCTGCTACGTTAATGCTCCTAACCGGCTACGTTAATTCTCCTAACCTGCTACATTAATGCCCATAACCTGCTACGTTAATTCTCCTAAACGGCTACGTTAATTCTCCTAACCTGCTACATTAATGCTCCTAACCTGCTACATTAATGCCCATAACCTGCTACGTTAATGCTCCTAACCTGCTACGTTAGTTCTCCTAACCTGCTACATTAATGCCCATAACCTGCTACGTTAATTCTCCTAAACGGCTACGTTAATTCTCCTAACCTGCTACATTAATGCCCATAACCTGCTACGTTAATTCTCCTAAACGGCTACGTTAATTCTCCTAACCTGCTACGTTAATGCCCCTAACCTGCTACGTTAATGCCCCTAACCTGCTACGTTAGTTCTCCTAACCTGCTACGTTAATTCTCCTAACCGGCTACGTTAATTCTCCTAACCTGCTACGTTAGTTCTCCTAACCTGCTACGTTAATTCTCCTAACCTGTTACGTTAATTCTCCTAACCTGCTACGTTAATTCTCCTAACCTGCTGCGTTAATTCTCCTAAATGGCTACGTTAATTCTCCTAACCTGCTGCGTTAATTCTCCTAACCTGCTGCATAAATTACTCTAAACGGCTACATTAATTCACCTAAACGGCTACGTTAATTCTCATAAAAGGCTACATTAATTATCATAACCTGCTACGTTAATGCTCCTAACCTGCTACGTTAGTTCTCCTAACCTGCTACATTAATGCCCATAACCTGCTACGTTAATTCTCCTAAACGGCTACGTTAATTCTCCTAACCTGCTACATTAATGCCCATAACCTGCTACGTTAATTCTCCTAAACGGCTACGTTAATTCTCCTAACCTGCTACGTTAATGCCCCTAACCTGCTACGTTAATGCCCCTAACCTGCTACGTTAGTTCTCCTAACCTGCTACGTTAATTCTCCTAACCGGCTACGTTAATTCTCCTAACCTGCTACGTTAGTTCTCCTAACCTGCTACGTTAATTCTCCTAACCTGTTACGTTAATTCTCCTAACCTGCTACGTTAATTCTCCTAACCTGCTGCCTTAATTCTCCTAAATGGCTACGTTAATTCTCCTAACCTGCTGCGTTAATTCTCCTAACCTGCTGCATAAATTACTCTAAACGGCTACATTAATTCACCTAAACGGCTACGTTAATTCTCATAAACGGCTACATTAATTATCATAACCTGCTACGTTAATGCTCCTAACCTGCTACGTTAGTTCTCCTAACCTGCTACATTAATGCCCATAACCTGCTACGTTAATTCTCCTAAACGGCTACGTTAATTCTCCTAACCTGCTACATTAATGCCCATAACCTGCTACGTTAATTCTCCTAAACGGCTACGTTAATTCTCCTAACCTGCTACGTTAATGCCCCTAACCTGCTACGTTAATGCCCCTAACCTGCTACGTTAGTTCTCCTAACCTGCTACGTTAATTCTCCTAACCGGCTACGTTAATTCTCCTAACCTGCTACGTTAGTTCTCCTAACCTGCTACGTTAATTCTCCTAACCTGTTACGTTAATTCTCCTAACCTGCTACGTTAATTATCCTAACCTGCTGCGTTAATTCTCCTAAACGGCTACGTTAATTCTCCTAACCTGCTGCGTTAATTCTCCTAACCTGCTACGTTAATTCACCTAAACGGCTATGTTAATTCTCCTAACCTGCTACGTTAGTTCTCCTAACCTGCTACGTTAGTTCTCCTAACCTGCCACGTTAATTCTCCTAACCTGCTACGTTAATTCTCCTAACCTGCTACGTTAATTCTCCTAACCTGCTGCGTTAATTCTCCTAAACGGCTACGTTAATTCTCCTAACCTGTTACGTTAGTTCACCTAACCTGCTACGTTAATTATCTTAAACGGCTACGTTAATTCTCCTAACCTGCTACATTAATGCCCATAACCTGCTACGTTAATGCTCCTAACCGGCTACGTTAATTCTCCTAACCTGCTACATTAATGCCCATAACCTGCTACGTTAATTCTCCTAAACGGCTACGTTAATTCTCCTAACCTGCTACATTAATGCCCATAACCTGCTACGTTAATTCTCCTAAACGGCTACGTTAATTCTCCTAACCTGCTACATTAATGCCCATAACCTGCTACGTTAATTCTCCTAACCTGCTACATTAATGCTCCTAACCTGCTACGTTAGTTCTCCTAACCTGCTACGTTAACTAGTTGCTCCTACCCTCTACTTTTTTGAACATTTTGTTAAAAAATCGCGCAACATTTCAGCGCCCTGCTACTCATGCCAGGAATATAGTACGTTCATATGGTTAGAATGTGTGGATAGGAAACCCTCGGACGTTTTTAAAACTGGTTAAATCACGACTGTGGCTATTACATAACGTGCGTTACATCGGAAAGCGCAGGAAAACCTGATCACAGAAAATGGAAATAAATATCCTTGCGCCACTTCCAGCAATTGTTAACAGTGAGCCGAATTAGATAAGACCGAGCATTCAACTCCCACAGCATCCCCATGTTGTCTAGAGTCTTGTGAATTGAATCCTCTTGATTCTTGGTTGAACCGAAACAGGGGCACCACTTACCTCCGGTCTCCGCCCAGATCATTCCGGAAGAGCTCTCTCGTGAAATGTTTTCCAAGACGACAGCTAATGATTTTGACATCGCCTATGGATGATTTTTATCGCTTATTAACGTTTACTAATACCTAAAGTAGCATTACAAACGTATTTCGAAGTGTTTTGTGAAAGTTTATCGTCTACTTTTTGAATTTTAAAAATGACGTTACGTTGTGAAATCGCTGTTTTTTTCGCTTATCACACAGTCTACATATAACGATATCTTGGCTTTATATGGCCCGATTTAATCGAAATAAAGACCCAATAGTGTTTATGGGACATCTAGGAGTGCCAACAAAGAAGATGGTGAAAGGTAATGACTGTTTTCTATTTTATTGTGCGGTTTGTGTAACGCCGAAATGCTAATTATTTTGTTTACGTCCCCTGCTGTGCTTTTCTGTTGTAGTGTATTGGTGCATGCTATCAGATAATAGCTTCTCATGCTGTCGCCGAAAAGCATTTTAAAAATCTGACTTGTTGCCTGGATTCACAACGAGTGTAGCTTTAATTTGATACCCTGCATGTGTATTTTAATGAACTTTTGAGTTTTAACTAATACTATTAGCATTTAGCGTAGCGCATTTGCATTTCCAGAGCTCTAGTTGGGACGCAAGCGTCCCAAGTAGAGGCAAGAGGTTAATACTCCTAACCTGCTACGTTAATACTCCTAACCTGCTACGTTAGTTCTCCTAACCTGCTACGTTAATACTCCTAACCTCCTACGTTAGTTCTCCTAACCTGCCATGTTAGTTCTCCTAACCTGCTACGTTAGTTCTCCTAACCTGCCACGTTAGTTCTCCTAACCTGTTACGTTAGTTCTCCTAACCTGCTACGTTAGTTCTCCTAACCTGCTACGTTAATTCTCCTAACCTGCTACATTAATGCTCCTAACCTGCTACGTTAGTTCTCCTAACCTGCCACGTTAGTTCTCCTAACCTGTTACGTTAGTTCTCCTAACCTGCTACGTTAGTTCTCCTAACCTGCCACGTTAATTCTCCTAACCTGCTACGTTAATTCTCCTAACCTGCTACGTTAATTCTCCTAACCTGCTGCGTTAATTCTCCTAAACGGCTACGTTAATTCTCCTAACCTGCTACATTAATGCCCATAACCTGCTACGTTAATTCTCCTAACCTGCTACGTTAATTCTCCTAACCTGCTACGTTAATTCTCCTAACCTACTACGTTAATTCTCCTAAACGGCTACGTTAATTCTCCTAACCTGCTACGTTAGTTCTCCTAACCTGCTACGTTTGTTCTCCTAACCTGCCACGTTAATTCTCCTAACCTGCTACGTTAATTCTCCTAACCTGCTACGTTAATTCTCCTAACCTGCTGCGTTAATTCTCCTAAACGGCTACGTTAATTCTCCTAACCTGCTACATTAATGCCCATAACCTGCTACGTTAATTCTCCGAAACGGCTACGTTAATTATCCTAACCTGCTACATTAATGCTCCTAACCTGCTACGTTAGTTCTCCTGACCTGCTACGTTAATACTCCTAACCTGCTACGTTAATACTCCTAACCTGCTACGTTAGTTCTCATAACCTGCTACGTTAGTTCTCCTAACCTGCCACGTTAGTTCTCCTAACCTGCTACGTTAGTTCTCCTAACCTGCTACGTTAATTCTCCTAACCTGCTACATTAATGCTCCTAACCTGCTACGTTAGTTCTCCTAACCTGCCACGGTAGTTCTCCTAACCTGTTACGTTAGTTCTCCTAACCTGCTACGTTAGTTGCATAAGTTCGAACCTGCTATAATGTTTCCTGTAAAAAATAAGTACTGTACCCACAGGGATGGGCAACTGGCGAGACTTCAAGTCATAGACTGTTTTCTTTGCTACCGCACAGCAAGAGGTACCGGAGCGCCAAGTCTAGGTCCAAAAGGTTCCTTAACAGCTTCTGCCCCCAAGCCATAAGACTTCTGAACAATTAATCAAATGGCCACCCAGATTATTCTGACTATTTTACATTGACCCCCCCCATTTATTTTGTACACTGCTGCTACTCCCTGTTTATTATCTATGAACAAATGACCTCCTGTACCCCCGCACACTGACTCAGTACCGGTACCCCCGCACCCTGACTCAGTACCTGTACCCCCGCACACTGACTCAGTACCTGTACCCCCGCACCCTGACTCAGTACCTGTACCCCCGCACCCTGACTCAGTACCTGTACCCCCGCACACTGACTCAGTACCTGTACCCCCACACACTGACTCAGTACCTGTACCCCCGCACCCTGACTCAGTACCTGTACCCCCGCACCCTGACTCAGTACCTGACTGACTCAGTACCTGTACCCCCGCACACTGACTCAGTACCGGTACCCCCGCACCCTGACTCAGTACCTGTACCCCCGCACCCTGACTCAGTACCTGTACCCCGCACACTGACTCAGTACCTGTACCCCCACACACTGACTCAGTACCTGTACCCCCGCACCCTGACTCAGTACCTGTACCCCGCACCCTGACTCAGTACCTGTACCCCCGCACCCTGACTCAGTACCTGTACCCCCGCACACTGACTCAGTACAGTACCCCCGCACCCCTCCGCACCCTGACTCAGTACCTGTACCCCCGCACCCTGACTCAGTACCTGTACCCCGCACCCTGACTCAGTACCGGTACCCCCACCCTGCACCCTGACTCAGTACCGGTACCCCGCACACTGACTCAGTACCTGTACCCCCGCACCCTGACTCAGTACCGTACCCCCTGCACACTGACTCAGTACCTGTACCCCTGACTCAGCACCGCACACTGACTCAGTACCGTACCCCCGCACCCTGACTCAGTACCGGTACCCCCGCACACTGACTCAGTACCTGTACCCCCTGTATATACCCCCGCACCCTGACTCAGTACCTGTACCCCGCACCTGACTCAGTACCGTACCCCGCACCCTGACTCAGTACCTGTACCCCTGTATATAGCCTCAGTACCTGTACCCCGCACCCTGACTCAGTACCTGTACCCCTGTATATAGCCTCATTACCTGTACCCCGCACCCTGACTCAGTACCTGTACCCCCAGCACCCTGACTCAGTACCTCAGTACCTGTACCCCGCACCCTGACTCAGTACCGGTACCCAGTACCTGTACCCTATATACCGCACACTGACTCAGTACCTGTACCCCCTGTATATACCCCCCGCACCTTGACTCAGTACCTGTACCCCCGCACCCTGACACAGTACCGGTACCCCCGCACCCTGACTCAGTACCTGTACCCCTGTATATAGCCTCAGTACCTGTACCCCTGCACCCTGACTCAGTACCGGTACCCCCGCACCCTGACTCAGTACCTGTACCCCTGTATATAGCCTCAGTACCTGTACCCCCGCACCCTGACTCAGTACCGGTACCCCCGCACCCTGACTCAGTACCTGTACCCCGCACCCTGACTCAGTACCGGTACCCCGCACCCTGACTCAGTACCTGTACCCCCGCACCCTGACTCAGTACCTGACTCAGCACCCTGACTCAGTACCTGTACCCCCGCACACTGACTCAGTACCGGTACCCCCGCACACTGACTCAGTACCGGTACCGCACCCTGACTCAGTACCTCCACACTGACTCAGTACCGGTACCTCCTGTATATAGCCTCTACATTGACTCTGTACCGGTACCCCCTGTATATAGCCTCCACATTGACTCTGTACCGGTACCCCCTGTATATAGCCTCCACATTGACTCTGTACCGGTACCCCCTGTATATAACCTCCACACTGACTCAGTACCGGTACCCCCTGTATATAGCCTCTACATTGACTCTGTACTGGTAACCCCTGTATATATCCTCCACATTGACTCTGTACCGGTACCCCCTGTATATAACCTCCACACTGACTCAGTACCGGTACCCCCTGTATATAGCCTCTACATTGACTCTGTACTGGTAACCCCTGTATATATCCTCCACATTGACTCTGTACCGGTACCCCCTGTATATAACCTCCACACTGACTCAGTACCGGTACCCCCTGTATATAGCCTCTACATTGACTCTGTACTGGTAACCCCTGTATATATCCTCCACATTGACTCTGTACCGGTACCCCCTGTATATAGCCTCCACATTGACTCTGTACCGGTACCCCCTGTATATAGCCTCCACATTGACTCTGTACCGGTACCCCTGTATATAGCCTCCACATTGACTCTGTACCGTAATACCCTGTATATAGTCTCCACATTGACTCTGTACCGGTACCCCCTGTATATAGCCTCCACATTGACTCTGTACCGGTACCCCTGTATATAGCCTCCACATTGACTCTGTACCGGTACCCCTGTATATAGCCTCCACATTGACTCTGTACCGTAATACCCTGTATATAGCCTCCACATTGACTCTGTACCGTAATACCCTGTATATAGCCTCCACATTGACTCTGTACCGGTACCCCCTGTATATAGCCTCCACATTGACTCTGTACCGTAATACCCTGTATATAGCCTCCACATTGACTCTGTACCGTAATACCCTGTATATAGCCTCCACATTGACTCTGTACCGGTACCCCCTGTATATAGCCTCCACATTGACTCTGTACCGTAATACCCTGTATATAGTCTCCACATTGACTCTGTACCGGTACCCCCTGTATATAGCCTCCACATTGACTCTGTACCGGTACCCCCTGTATATATCCTCCACATTGACTCTGTACCGGTACCCCCTGTATATATCCTCCACATTGACTCTGTACCGGTACCCCCTGTATATAACCTCCACACTGACTCAGTACCGGTACCCCCTGTATATAGCCTCTACATTGACTCTGTACTGGTAACCCCTGTATATATCCTCCACATTGACTCTGTACCGGTACCCCCTGTATATAGCCTCCACATTGACTCTGTACCGGTACCCCCTGTATATAGCCTCCACATTGACTCTGTACCGGTACCCCCTGTATATAGCCTCCACATTGACTCTGTACCGTAATACCCTGTATATAGTCTCCACATTGACTCTGTACCGGTACCCCCTGTATATAGCCTCCACATTGACTCTGTACCGGTACCCCTGTATATAGCCTCCACATTGACTCTGTACCGGTACCCCTGTATATAGCCTCCACATTGACTCTGTACCGTAATATACCCTGTATATAGCCTCCACATTGACTCTGTACCGTAATACCCTGTATATAGCCTCCACATTGACTCTGTACCGGTACCCCCTGTATATAGCCTCCACATTGACTCTGTACCGTAATACCCTGTATATAGCCTCCACATTGACTCTGTACCGTAATACCCTGTATATAGCCTCCACATTGACTCTGTACCGGTACCCCCTGTATATAGCCTCCACATTGACTCTGTACCGTAATACCCTGAATATAGTCTCCACATTGACTCTGTACCAGTACCCCCTGTATATAGCCTCCACATTGACTCTGTACCGGTACCCCCTGTATATAGCCTCCACATTGACTCTGTACCGGTACCCCCTGTATATAGCCTCCACATTGACTCTGTACCGGTACCCCCTGTATATAGCCTCCTTAATGTTTCTTTTATTGTGTTACTTTTTATTATTTTATTATATTTTCTTAACTCTTTCTTGACCTGCACTGTTTGTAAGGCTTGTAAGTAAGCATTTCACGGCACGGTTGTCTACACCTGTTGTATTCGGCACATGAGATTTATAGGATCAATTTCTATTTTGTAGGAACTAATTTGGAGACTCAACTTACTGTTGAGAGTTAGAATAGTACAATACAATAGGTACATTTACATTTTACATTTAAGTCATTTAGCAGACGCTCTTATCCAGAGCGACTTACAAATTGGTGCGTTCACCTTAAGACATCCAGTGGAACAGCCACTTTACAATAGTGTATTGTATTGTAGTAATCATGGTGGACTTACCGACCGGGGGCCCCCCCCCCCATTGATTTTGTTAGTCTCATTCAGATATCATATTAAAAACGGCAACGACAAAAAATAAAAAATGTGTAGAATTTAAGGAAAGTTGCTGTAAAGCTGCAAAATGTTATTTATATTATATTATGTTTATATTTTATATATATTATGATATTTCTGTCCCATGGCAAAACTATTAAAATTGCATGAAAGTAGTGGTAAATTTGATGACCGTGGGGACCCCCCATTGATTGTGTTAGTCACTCTCACTCAGGTATCATATTAAAAATCATATTCTTTCTAGAGCTTTTGCCACCCAACAGGACAACGACCCTAAACACACAGCAAAGACAACTGCAGGAGTGGCTTCGGGACAAGTCTCTGAATGTCCTTGAGTGACCCAGCCAGAGCCCGGACATGAACCCCATCAAACATCTCTGAAGAGACCTGAAAATATCTGTGCAGCGACATTCCCCATCCAACCTGACAGAGCTTGAGAGGATCTGAGGAGAAAAAATGGGAGAAAATAACGTCATACCCAAGAAAATTCGAGGCTGTAATCGCAGCCAAAGGTGCTTCAACAAAGGGGTCTGAATCCTTATGTAAATATCATGTAAATATCATGTAAATATCATATTAAAGTTTTATATTTGTAACAACAAAAAAAATTACAATCAAAAAACCTTTTTATGTTTTGTCATTATGAGGTATTGTGTGTAGATTGATGAGGGAAACAAACTATTTAATCCATTTTAGGATAAGGCTGGAATGTAATCAAATGTGGAAAAATTCAAGGCGTCTGAATACTGTATATTGTAATGTTGAGTAAGGAAGCAGATGCAGTTAGTGAGTTTAATGAACATAAACAACCAATACTGCCTGAAGAGTGATGCTAGGGAGTGCTGGATAAAGGGGGAGTAATCAAGGTAGTGATGGAGACCAGGTGTGCGTAATGAGGGTTGCCAGGTGTGCATAATGAGGGCTGCCAGGTGTAGGTAATGAGGGTTGCCAGGTGTATGTACTGAGGGTTACCAGGTGTGCGTAATGAGGGTTGCCAGGTGTGCGTAATGAGGGCTGCCAGGTGTGCGTAATGAGGGCTGCCAGGTGTAGGTAATGAGGGTTGCCAGGTGTGCGTAATGAAATGCAGCGTGGTGGTTACTCATGTCTTTAATGAATGAAATGACGATACATGAAATAACTGAAATACGAAAACAACAAACGGAACGTGAAACCTATTACAGCCTATCTGGTGAACACTACACAGAGACAGGAACAATCACCCACAAACTACAAAGTGAAACTCAGGCTACCTAAATACGGTTCCCAATCCGAGACAACGAGAATCACCTGACTCTGATTGAGAACAGCCTCAGGCGGCCTCAGCCAAGCCTAACTAGACACACCCCTAAATCATTCACAATCCCAATGCCTACAAAAAAAACAATATGACAATACAATAAACCCCTGTCACACCCTGGCCTGAACAAATAATTAAAGAAAACACAAAATACTAAGACCAAGGCGTGACAGCTGCCAGGTGTTCGTAATGAAGGCTGCCAGGTGTGTGTAATGAGGGCTGCCAGGTGTAGGGTAATGAGGGCTGCCAGGTGTGCGTAATGAGGGCTGCCAGGTGTTCGTAATGAGGGCTGCCAGGTGTGCGTAATGAGGGCTGCCAGGTGTGCGTAATGAGGGCTGCCAGGTGTTCGTAATGAGGGCTGCCAGGTGTGGGTAATGAGGGTTGCCAGGTGTGCGTAATGAGGGTTGCCAGGTGTGCGTAATGAGGGTTGCCAGGTGTGCGTAATGAGGGTTGCCAGGTGTGCGTAATGAGGGTTGCCAGGTGTGCGTAATGAGGGCTGCCAGGTGTGCGTAATGAGGGTTGCCAGGTGTGCGTAATGAGGGTTGCCAGGTGTGCATAATGAGGGTTGCCAGGTGTGCGTAATGAGGGTTGCCAGGTGTGGGTAATGAGGGTTGCCAGGTGTGCGTAATGAGGGCTGCCATGTGTGCGTAATGAGGGTTGCCAGGTGTGCGTAATGAGGGTTGCCAGGTGTGCGTAATGAGGGTTGCCAGGTGTGCGTAATGAGGGTTGCCAGGTGGGCGTAATGAAGGTTGCCAGGTGTGCATATTGAGGGTTGCCAGTACCGGTGGTTAGTAGACAGACGACGTAGAGCGGCGGAGAGGGGGAACGGGAGTAGACGTGTCAGTACCCCCCTGACACGTGGCTCCAGCCGCAGGACGACATCGGCCAGGAGGATTGCCCCGAAGGCGAGGTTGCGGGCCAGTCCGGACGGCCGAAGTGGAATTCTCCGATTATGTTGGGATCTAGAATGTTGTCCACCGGAACCCAGCACAGCTTCTCTGGACCGTACCCCTCCCAGTCCACCAGATACTGGAGCCAACCCCCACAACGTCGAGAGTCAAGGAGTGATCTGACGGCATAGGCGGGGCTCCCCTCGATGTCCAAGGGAGGCGAAAGGGTGTCATGTGGGACGGCATCAGTCAAGGGACCAGGAACGACCGGCCTGAGGAGGGAAACGCGAAAAGATGGTGAGATCCGGTAGTTAGTGAAGAGTTGTAATCTGTAAGTTACCTCGTTGACCCTCTGGAGGACCTTGAACGGCTCCACAAACCGGGGACTCAGCTTCTTTACATGGCAGGCAGAGCGGGAGGTTCATCACCAGGATGGAACACGGGAGCCTCACATGGCCATCATTCTATACCTCTTCTGCATGCTTGGACCACTCATCCACTTCAGTAGCTTCCGTCTAGGCCATCATTGCCTGAACCACTCATCCACTTCAGTAGCTTCCGTCTAAGCCATCATTGCCTGAACCACTCATCCACTTCAGTAGCTTCCGTCTAGGCATCATTGTAAATAAGAATTTGTTCGTAACTGAATTCCCTCGATAAATAAAGGTTCAATTAAAAAAAATATATATATAGCTTCGGTCTAGCTCAGAGTCCATGGAGCCATGGCTGGCTGATAACCCAGAACACACTCGAAGGGAGTCAGCCTTGTGGAGGAGTGTCGCAATAAATTCTGGGGGTATTCAGCCCAAGGAGGGAATCGGGTACTCCCCCTGCCGGTCCTGGCAGTGACTCCTCAGGAACCGCCCCCAGCTCCTGGTTCATCCTCTCCACCTGCCCGTTAGATTGAGGCTGGTACCCGGGAAGTGGTACCCATAGGAGGCGATATCCTCTGTGAGGCCATAGTGCCGGAAGACATACATGAACAATGCCTCAGCGACCTGGAGAGTGGTAGGGAGACCAGAGACAGGGATGAAACGGCATGATTTTGAGAATCTGTCCACAACCACCATCAGAGGAGGGTAGATCAGTGACGATATCAATGGACAGATGAGACCAGGGACGTTGAGGCACGGGAAGGAGAAAGAGTTTACCTGCTGGAGCATGCCGGGGAGATTTAGATTGAGTACATACTGAACATGATTTGACATAGCATGCAATGTCCTTATAAACCAAGTGGTTCGAGCCCTGAATGCTGATTGGCTGAAAGCCGTGGTATGACAAAACATACATTTTTACTGTTCTAATTACATTGGTAACCAGTTTATAACAGCAATAAGGCACCTCAGGGTTTGTGGTAAATGGCCAATATACCACGGCTATGTCCAGGCACACCATGTTGGCAATACACCACACCCCCTCAGGCCTAATTGCTTAATTATACCACAGTATTGTTGAATACTCGTTTCTGATTGGCTAGAAGGGAATTCTAGAAGGGGCATTAAAACCAGTTAACCTCTTCAGTCGACCCTCTACTTTTTTGAACATTTTGTTAAAAATCGCGCAACATTTCAGCGCCCTGCTACTCATGCCAGGAATATAGTACGTTCATATGGTTAGAATGTGTGGATAGGAAACCCTCGGACGTTTTTAAAACTGGTTAAATCACGACTGTGGCTATTACATAACGTGCGTTACATCGGAAAGCGCAGGAAAACCTGATCACAGAAAATGGAAATAAATATCCTTGCGCCACTTCCAGCAATTGTTAACAGTGAGCCGAATTAGATAAGACCGAGCATTCAACTCCCACAGCATCCCCATGTTGTCTAGAGTCTTGTGAATTGAATCCTCTTTGATTCTTGGTTGAACCGAAAGAGGGGAACGACTTACCTCCGGTCTCCGCCCAGATCATTCCGGAAGAGCTCTCTCCTGAAATTTTTTCCAAGACGACAGCTAATGATATTTACATCGCCTACGGATGATTTTTATCGCTTATTAACGTTTACTAATACCTAAAGTAGCATTACAAACGTATTTCGAAGTGTTTTGTGAAAGTTTATCGTCTACTTTTTGAATTTTAAAAATGACGTTACGTTGTGAAATCGCTGTTTTTTTCGTTTATCACACAGTCTACATATAACGATATCTTGGCTTTATATGGCCCGATTTAATCGAAATAAAGACCCAATAGTGTTTATGGGACATCTAGGAGTGCCAACAAAGAAGATGGTGAAAGGTAATGACTGTTTTCTATTTTATTGTGCGGTTTGTGTAACGCCGAAATGCTAATTATTTTGTTTACGTCCCCTGCTGTGCTTTTCTGTTGTAGTGTATTGGTGCATGCTATCAGATAATAGCTTCTCATGCTGTCGCCGAAAAGCATTTTAAAAATCTGACTTGTTGCCTGGATTCACAACGAGTGTAGCTTTAATTTGATACCCTGCATGTGTATTTTAATGAACTTTTGAGTTTTAACTAATACTATTAGCATTTAGCGTAGCACATTTGCATTTCCAGAGCTCTAGTTGGGACGCAAGCGTCCCAAGTAGAGGCAACAGGTTAATGGACAGTTGGAAAAGATATCAGGACACCTTGCAATCATGATGCGATATGCACTTACACATGCAGACCTTACTTGCTACAAAATTACAGAAAGCTAAACCAACAACCACATGAACTGAAATTTGATACATTGTAAACGCAGGTCCAAGGAAGAAAAACGTAGCTAGCTAGCTACCAATTGATTCATTTTTTTTGCAGAGATGTTTTTTTTTTGTTAGCGTCATTCTGATGAACATGACTTTCTCCGATCCCACCTCCAATTGCAGTCATGGCACATTTATTGGATATTTCACACTTTCTTAACATACAAAAACTGAAAAATTGGGCGTGCAAAATTATTCAGCCCCCTTAAGTTAATACTTTGTAGCGCCACCTTTTGCTGCGATTACAGCTGTAAGTTGCTTGGGGTATGTCTCTATCAGTTTTGCACATCGAGAGACCAAATTTTTTTTCCCAATCCTCCTTGCAAAACAGCTCGAGCTCAGTGAGGTTGGATGGAGAGCATTTGTGAACAGCAGTTTTCAGTTCTTTCCACAGATTCTCGATTGGATTCAGGTCTGGACTTTGACTTGGCCATTCTAACACCTGGATATGTTTATTTTTGAACCATTCCATTGTAGATTTTGCTTTATGTTTTGGATCATTGTCTTGTTGGAAGACAAATCTCCGTCCCAGTCTCAGGTCTTTTGCAGACTCCATCAGGTTTTCTTCCAGAATGGTCCTGTATTTGGCTCCATCCATCTTCCCATCAATTTTAACCATCTTCCCTGTCCCTGCTGAAGAAAAGCAGGCCCAAACCATGATGCTGCCACCACCATGTTTGACAGTGGGGATGGTGTGTTCAGGGTGATGAGCTGTGTTGCTTTTACGCCAAACATAACGTTTTGCATTGTTGCCAAAAAGTTCAATTTTGGTTTCATCTGACCAGAGCACCTTCTTCCACATGTTTGATGTGTCTCCCAGGTGGCTTGTGGCACACGTTAAACGACACTTTTTATGGATATCTTTAAGAAATGGCTTTCTTCTTGCCACTCTTCCATAAAGGCCAGATTTGTGCAATATACGACTGATTGTTGTCCTATGGACAGAGTCTCCCACCTCAGCTGTAGATCTCTGCAGTTCATCCAGAGTGATCATGGGCCTCTGATCAGTCTTCTCCTTGTATGAGCTGAACGTTTAGAGGGACGGCCAGGTCTTGGTAGATTTGCAGTGGTCTGATACTCATTCCATTTCAATATTATCGCTTGCACAGTGCTCCTTGGGATGTTTAAAGCGTGGGAAATCTTTTTGTATCCAAATCCAGCTTTAAACTTCTTCACAACAGTATCTCGGACCTGCCTGGTGTGTTCCTTGTTCTTCATGATGCTCTCTGCGCTTTTAACGGACCTCTGAGACTATCACAGTGCAGGTGCATTTATACGGAGACTTGATTACACACAGGTGGATTGTATTTATCATCATTAGTCATTTAGGTCAACATTGGATCATTCAGAGATCCTCACTGAACTTCTGGAGAGAGTTTGCTGCACTGAAAGTAAAGGGGCTGAATAATTTTGCACGCCCAATTATTCCGTTTTTGATTTGTTAAAAAAGTTTGAAATATCCAATAAATGTCGTTCCACTTCATGATTGTGTCCCACTTGTTGTTGATTCTTCACAAAAAAATACAGTTTTATATCTTTATGTTTGAAGCCTGAAATGTGGCAAAAGGTCGCAAAGTTCAAGGGGCCCGAATACTTTCGCAAGCCACTGTACTTAGCTAGCTTCTAGCCTAGTGTTGGGATACGCAATGCGATCTCCTTCCTAATTAACAGTGTCGATGAGTGTGCTGACGAGAAGGTGAACTTTTCTAGCTATGTCAGGCATCATCAGATCATTTTTATGGATGTAACCAAACGCATGTCAATAGAAAACAGCTTAAACAGCTACTTCGCTGCTATTCTGGAAGCAGAGGTCGTGAGGTGTTAGCCATAACTAGTTAGCTAACAAGCAAGGGATAAGAACATTGTCATGAAGGGATAAGAACGTTGTCATGAAGGGATAAGAACGTTGTCAGGAAGGGATAAGAACGTTGTCATGAAGGGATAAGAACGTTGTCATGAAGGGATAAGAACGTTGTCAGGAAGGGATAAGAACGTTGTCAGGAAGGGATAAGAATGTTGTCAGGAAGCATACAAAACAAACAACTGGATCACGTCCATAAATATCGAACTAATCGAACGAACAACTTGGATGCGTCTCCAGCAACCGAAATATGAGAAAGTATGATTTCGGGAATAAGATGAAAACAACCATGAACATGTTACATTTCTACCGCTACATGTGTGCAATAGCCATGAACATGTTACATTTCTACCGCTACATGTGTGCAATAGCCATGAACATGTTACATTTATACCGCTACATGTGTGCAATAGCCATGAACATGTTACATTTCTACCGCTACATGTGTGCAATAGCCATGAACATGTTACATTTATACCGCTACATGTGTGCAATAGCCATGAACATGTTACATTTCTACCGCTACATGTGTGCAATAGCCATGAACATGTTACATTTCTACTGCTACATGTGTGCAATAGCCATGAACATGTTACATTTCTACCGCTACATGTGTGCAATAGCCATGAACATGTTACATTTCTACCGCTACATGTGTGCAATAGCCATGAACATGTTACATTTCTACCGCTACATGTGTGCGATAGCCATGAACATGTTACATTTCTACCGCTACATGTGTGCAATAGCCATGAACATGTTACATTTCTACCGCTACATGTGTGCGATAGCCATGAACATGTTACATTTCTACCGCTACATGTGTGCGATAGCCATGAACATGTTACATTTCTACCGCTACATGTGTGCAATAGCCATGAACATGTTACATTTCTACCGCTACATGTGTGCGATAGCCATGAACATGTTACATTTCTACCGCTACATGTGTGCAATAGCCATGAACATGTTACATTTATACCGCTACATGTGTGCAATAGCCATGAACATGTTACATTTCTACCGCTACATGTGTGCAATAGCCATGAACATGTTACATTTATACCGCTACATGTGTGCAATAGCCATGAACATGTTACATTTATACCGCTACATGTGTGCAATAGCCATGAACATGTTACATTTATACCGCTACATGTGTGCAATAGCCATGAACATGTTACATTTATACCGCTACATGTGTGCAATAGCCATGAACATGTTACATTTATACCGCTACATGTGTGCAATAGCCATGAACATGTTACATTTATACCGCTACATGTGTGCAATAGCCATGAACATGTTACATTTCTACCGCTACATGTGTGCAATAGCCATGAACATGTTACATTTATACCGCTACATGTGTGCAATAGCCATGAACATGTTACATTTATACCGCTACATGTGTGCAATAGCCATGAACATGTTACATTTATACCGCTACATGTGTGCAATAGCCATGAACATGTTACATTTCTACCGCTACATGTGTGCAATAGCCATGAACATGTTACATTTCTACCGCTACATGTGTGCAATAGCCATGAACATGTTACATTTCTACCGCTACATGTGTGCAATAGTCAACTTTGGTATAAGTGGGCTCAGCCTCGTCCCGCTGCGTCCTCCATTATTTCCAATGTTTATCCCAATGTTTATAGGCTGTTATACTCTAAGTCAATATATAGCTAGCTGTTATAAGTCACTATTTAGCTCTTAAAGGTGACATAAGTCAACATAGAGCTGTTATGTGGTATAAGTCAATATAGAGGTGTTATAAGTCAACATAGAGCTGTTATAAGGTGTTATAAGTCACTATATAGCTCTTATAAGGTGACATAAGTCAACATAGAGCTGTTATGTGGTATAAGTCAATATAGAGCTGTTATGTGGTATAAGTCAATATAGAGGTGTTATAAGGTGTTATAAGTCACTATATAGCTCTTATAAGGTGACATAAGTCAACATAGAGCTGTTATGTGGTATAAGTCAATATAGAGGTGTTATAAGGTGTTATAAGTCAACATAGAGCTGTTATAAGGTGTTATAAGACAACATAGAGCTGTTATAGGGTGGTATAAGTCAAAATAGAGCTGTTATAAGGTGTTATAAGTCAATACAGAGGTGTTATAAGGTGTTATAAGTCAACATAGAGCTGTTATAAGGTGGTATAAGTCAATATAGAGCTGTTATAAGGTGGTATAAGTCAATATAGAGCTGTTATAAGGTGGTATAAGTCAATATAGAGCTGTTATAAGGTGGTATAAGTCAATATAGAGCTGTTATAAGGTGGTATAAGTCAATATATGTCAACATAGAACTGTTATAAGTCAATATAGGGCTCTTATAAGGTGGTATAAGACAATATAGAGCTGTTATAAATCAAATCAAATCAAATCCAATTTTATTTGTCACATACACATGGTTAGCAGATGTTAGTGCGAGTGTAGTGAAATGCTTGTGCTTCTAGTTCCGACAATGCAGTAATAACCAACAAGTAATCTAGCTAACAATTCCAAAACTACTACCTTATAGACACAAGTGTAAGGGGATAAAGAATATGTACATAAAGATATATGAATGAGTGATGGTACAGAGCGGCATAGGCAAGATACAGTAGATGGTATTGAGTGCAGTATATACATATATACATATGAGATGAGTATGTAAACAAAGTGGCATAGTTAAAGTGGCTAGTGATACATGTATTACATAAGGATGCAGTAGATGATATAGAGTACAGTATATACGTATACATATGAGATGAATAATGTAGGGAACATTATATTAGGTAGCATTGTTTAAAGTGGCTAGTGATATATTTTACATCATTTCCCATCAATTCCCATTATTAAAGTAGCTGGAGTTGAGTCAGTGTGTTGGCAGCAGCCACTCAATGTTAGTGGTGGCTGTTTAACAGTCTGATGGCCTTGAGATAGAAGCTGTTTTTCAGTCTCTCTGTCCCAGCTTTGATGCACCTGTACTGACCTCGCCTTCTGGATGATAGCGGGGTGAACAGCCAGTGGCTCGGGTGGTTGCTGTCCTTGATGATCTTTATGGCCTTCCTGTGACATCGGGTGGTGTAGGTGTCCTGGAGGGCAGGTAGTTTGCCCCCGGTGATGCGTTGTGCAGACCTCACTACCCTCCGGAGAGCCTTACGGTTGTGGGCGGAGCAGTTGCCGTACCAGGCGGTGATACAGCCTGACAGGATGCTCTCGATTGTGCATCTGTAGAAGTTTGTGAGTGCTTTTGGTGATAAGCCGAATTTCTTCAGCCTCCTGAGGTTGAAGAGGCGCTGCTGCGCCTTCTTCACGATGCTGTCTGTGTGGGTGGACCAATTCAGTTTGTCTGTGATGTGTACGCCGAGGAACTTAAAACTTACTACCATCTCCACTACTGTCCCGTCGATGTGGATAGGGGGTTGTTCCCTCTGCTGTTTCCTGAAGTCCACAATCATCTCGTTAGTTTTGTTGACGTTGAGTGTGAGGTTATTTTCCTGACACCACACTCCGAGGGCCCTCACCTCCTCCCTGTAGGCCGTCTCGTCGTTGTTGGTAATCAAGGTGTTATAAGTCAACATAGAGCTGTTATAAGGTGTTATAAGTCAATATAGCTGTTATAAGGTGTTATAAGTCAATATAGAGCTGTTATAAGTCAATATAGAGCTGTTATAAGTCAATATAGAGATGTTATAAGGTGTTATGTCAATATAGAGCTGTTATAAGGTGGTATAAGTCAATATAGAGGTGTTATAAGGTGTTATAAGTCAATATAGAGCTGTTATAAGGTGGTATAAGTCAATATAGAGCTGTTATAAGGTGGTATAAGTCAATATAGAGCTGTTATAAGGTGGTATAAGTCAATATAGAGCTGTTATAAGTCAATATAGAGCTGTTATAAGTCAATATAGAGCTGTTATAAGGTGTTATAAGTCAATATAGCTGTTATAAGGTGTTATAAGTCAATATAGAGCTGTTATAAGTCAATATAGAGCTGTTATAAGTCAATATAGAGATGTTATAAGGTGTTATGTCAATATAGAGCTGTTATAAGGTGGTATAAGTCAATATAGAGGTGTTATAAGGTGGTATAAGTCAATATAGAGCTGTTATAAGGTGTTATAAGTCAATATAGAGCTGTTATACGGTGTTATAAGTCAATATAGAGCTGTTATAAGTCAATATAGAGCTGTTATAAGGTGGTATAAGTCAATATAGAGCTGTTATAAGGTGGTATAAGTCAATATAGGGCTGTTATAAGGTGTTATAAGTCAATATAGAGCTGTTATAAGTCAATATAGAGCTGTTATAAGTCAATATAGAGCTGTTATAAGGTGTTATAAGTCAATATAGAGCTGTTATAAGTCAATATAGAGCTGTTATAAGTCTATGTAGAGCTGTTATACGGTGTTATAAGTCAATATAGAGCTGTTATAAGTCAATATAGAGCTGTTATAAGCTGTTATAAGTCAATATAGAGCTGTTATAAGGTGTTATAAGTCAATATAGAGCTGTTATAAGTCAATATAGAGCTGTTATAAGTCAATATAGAGCTGTTATACGGTGTTATAAGTCAATATAGAGCTGTTATAAGTCAATATAGAGCTGTTATAAGGTGGTATAAGTCAATATAGAGCTGTTATAAGGTGGTATAAGTCCATACAGAGCTGTTATAAGGTGGTATAAGTCCATACAGAGCTGTTATAATGTGGTATAAGTCAACATAGAGCTGTAATAAGGTGTTAAGTCAATTAAGAGTTATATGTTTTATTGTATAAGGTGGTATATGTCAATATACGTCAATATAGAGCTGTTATAGGGTGGTATAAGACAATATAGAGCTGTTATAAGGTGTTATAAGACAATGAGGAGACTCCGACCTTCAAAGAAGACACTTCTTCGACAAAGATGTACATTTATTTATGTTTTAATACATTAAAGTTGCACAAGTTATATATTCTTTTTGATTGCAAATTACACAGCACACATCCAATTTATTCCTGTACATAAGTAAAGAAATGTAACAGTTCATTTTTTTTAAAATATGTGATATTTTTTCTTTCTTCCTCTGTTCACTTGTTAATTATAAAATGTAAAAGTAAATATCTTTCTATTCTTTAAATTATATAAATTGGTCCAAAATCCACCATCTAAGTAGGGATTGTCCCAGAAAGTGTATTATTTTTTAGCTTTCTTACCTTCTCACAAGAGGTTTATAGATATATCATATATTTCCACTTAATATTTTAAGCTTTCCTACAAACCGCAGCTAAATACAAGAATAACAGTGTCAGTTTACAAAAAGCTTGGCAATATCATCTATTTTCTAAATATACTTCATTTTTTTCTCATATAACTGATTAAAACATACAACCATTCTGACAACAACATAATAATACACCGTAATGTTTCACAGCTCAATAAAACACGTTAGTCTTCGGGCCAAATAAAGTGACAATAAAAATTATAGAATAGCAACACAAATCAAAATCAAGGGACAAAATGCATAGATTGGATCATTAGGTTGGGATCATTAGGTTGAATCATTGGGTTGAATCATTAAGTTGAATCATTAGGTTGAATCATTGGGTTGGGATCATTGGGTTGGGATCATTGGGTTGGGATCATTAGGTTGAATCATTAGGTTGAATCATTGGGTTGAATCATTAGGTTGAATCATTAAGTTGAATCATTAAGTTGAATCATTAGGTTGAATCATTGGGTTGGGATCATTGGGTTGGGATCATTGGGTTGGGATCATTGGGTTGGGATCATTGGGTTGAATCATTAGGTTGAATCATTAGGTTGGGATCATTGGGTTGGGATCATTGGGTTGGGATCATTGGGTTGGGATCATTGGGTTGGGATCATTGGGTTGGGATCATTGGGTTCAATCATTAGGTTGGGATCATTGAGGTTGAATTATTGTGTTGGATCATCAGAAATATTTTCATTGAAATAAATTATTTACAGTTCTTAGTCAAGTAAAGATCACAATTGTGATATGTTTTCGATCGAATTCTTTGACATCTATAATCTCTATCTTTCTCAAATCCTGAAATGATTGACCGACACAGACA
This sequence comes from Oncorhynchus nerka, assembly GCF_034236695.1. Classification (NCBI taxonomy): domain Eukaryota; kingdom Metazoa; phylum Chordata; class Actinopteri; order Salmoniformes; family Salmonidae; genus Oncorhynchus; species Oncorhynchus nerka. Next base: position 6,280,774 of record NC_088406.1, read on the forward strand.
TAACACAACATATCAATATAACTATATATCAATATAACTATGTACACATCACTTGAAATAACTGATAAATACATTATCTCAACTTCAAAAGGCAGAACTTGGCTGTAGTATATGGCATGTTTGGGTGGGCAACGTATAGTTAACGTATAGGCAGCTCATAGTCAATGTATAGGCAACGTATAGTTAACGTATAGGCAACGTATAGTTAACGTATAGGCAACGTATAGTCAACGTATAGTTAACGTATAGGCAACGTATAGGCAATGCATAAGCAACGTATAGTTAACGTATAGGCAACGTATAGTTAACGTATAGGCAACGTATAGGTAACGTATAGTTAGCGTATAGGCAACATATAGATAACGTATAGTTAACGTATAGGCAACGTATAGTCAACGTATAGTTAAAGTATAGGCAATGTATAGGCAACGTATAAGCAACGTATAGTTAACGTATAGTCAACATATAGTTAACGTATAGGCAACGTATAGTTAACGTATAGTCAACGTGTAGTTAACGTATAGTTAACATATAGTTAACGTATAGTCAACGTATAGTCAACGTATAGGCAACATATAGTCAACGTATAGGCAACGTATAGTCAACGTATAGGCAACGTATAAGCAACGTATAGTCAACGTATAGGCAACATATAGTTAACGTATAGGCAACGTATAGTTAACGTATAGTCAACGTATAGTCAACGTATAGGCAGCTCATAGTTAACGTATAGGCAACATATAGTCAACGTATAGGCAACATATAGTTAACGTATAGTCAACGTATAGGCAACGTATAGTCAACGTATAGGCAACGCATAAGCAACGTATAGTCAACGTATAGGCAGCTCATAGTTAACGTATAGGCAACATATAGTTAACGTATAGTCAATGTATAGGCAACGTATAGTCAACGTATAGGCAGCTCATAGTTAACGTATAGGCAACGTAGAGTTAGCGCATAGGAAACGTTTAGGCAGCTTATAGTTAACGTATAGGCAACATATAGTTAACGTATAGTCAACGTATAGGCAACGTATAGTTAACGTATAGGCAACATATAGTTAACGTATAGTCAACGTATAGGCAACGTATAGTTAACGTATAGGCAACGTAGAGTTAGCGCATAGGAAACGTATAGGCAGCTTATATTCAATGTATAGTCAACTTATAGGCAGCTTCTAGGCAACTTTTTGCAATCTATAGGCACCGTATTGGCAACGTAAAGGCAACAACGTCTTGCACTAACGCCTTCCAGCAGCTTCTGTGACGCACCCTCGGTATGTTTACTTCTCAAATGGCACTCTATTCCCTATATAGTTCACTACCTCTAGGGCTCTGGTCAAACGTAGTGCATTACATAGGGAATAGGCTGCCGTTTGGGAAACGCAAATGTCAGTCCCAATTCTCAACTTCTTTCTGGCATCTCTCTGGCATCTCTAACTCTAACTCTCTGTGTGGTTCTATGGTATATCATGACAATAAACATGAATATTTAATAGCTTGAATATCAGTTTCCGTTTCGAACCAACAAATACCCACTCGACTCCACTACCACATGACCAACGCTCTTTACTCTCAACCGATAACCAATCAGCTGTCTTCAAGTGTCAAACTTCTAACTGAACTAATAAAACAGAGGCAAATGTTGCAGATATCCTTAACCGATACAACGAAGAACAAAACAAAAATCACAATTGTAGTCACTGATGTGCTTTGACAGACAATCCTCGGTTTTGTATTGACACGTTGAAAAAGCAACACATGACATAACCTGCGATGTCGTTTGTAACAAAGCTCAGATATTGACCAGGTCTGTTTGAGCAAGACGAGGGACTGAGATGGTGAGCACACTGATCAGCTCACATTGAATCCAGGCCTTATGGTGGTTACTCCAGGCCTTATGGTGGTTACTCCAGGCCTAGGCCTTATGGTAGTTACTCCAGGCCCAGGCCTTATGGTGGTTACTCCAGGCCCAGGCCTTATGGTAGTTACTCCAGGCCTTATGGTGGTTACTCCAGGCCTTATGGTGGTTACTCCAGGCCTTATGGTAGTTACTCCAGGCCCAGGCCTTATGGTGGTTACTCCAGGCCCAGGCCTTATGGTAGTTACTCCAGGCCTTATGGTAGTTACTCCAGGCCTTATGGTGGTTACTCCAGGCCTTATGGTGGTTACTCCAGGCCTTATGGTGGATACTCCAGGCCTAGGCCTTATGGTAGTTACTCCAGGCCCAGGCCTTATGGTGGTTACTCCAGGCCCAGGCCTTATGGTAGTTACTCCAGGCCTTATGGTGGTTACTCCAGGCCCAGGCCTTATGGTAGTTACTCCAGGCCTTATGGTAGTTAGTCCAGGCCTTATGGTAGTTACTCCAGGCCTTATGGTAGTTAGTCCAGGCCTTATGGTAGTTACTCAAGGCCCAGGCCTTATGGTAGTTACTCCAGGCCTTATGGTAGTTACTCCAGGCCTTATGGTAGTTACTCCAGGCCCAGGCCTTATGGTAGTTACTCCAGGCCCAGGCCTTATGGTAGTTACTCCAGGCCCAGGCATTATGGTAGTTACTCCAGGCCCAGGCATTATGGTAGTTACTCCAGGCCCAGGCATTATGGTAGTTACTCCAGGCCTTATGGTAGTTACTCCAGGCATTATGGTAGTTACTCCAGGCCCAGGCATTATGGTAGTTACTCCAGGCCCAGGCCTTATGGTAGTTACTGAGGCTTCTGTCTGAGTGAACAAACCAAAGAACACAGAAACAACAAACTCAACAAACTGTGTGTGTGTGTGTGTGTGTGTGTGTGTGTGTGTGTGTGTGTGTGTGTGTGTGTGCGAGTGCGTGTGCGAGTGCGTGTGCGTGTGCATATACAGTACCAGTCAAAAGTTTGGACACACCTACTCATTCTAGGGTTTTTCTTTATTTTTTACTATTTTCTATGAAATAACACATATGGAATCATGTAGTAACCAAAAAAGTGTTAAACAAATATATTGTGTTAATCTAAATATATTTTATATTCGAAGTAGCCACCCTTTGCCTTGATGACAGCTTTGCACACTCTTGGCATTCTCTCAACCAGCTTCACCTGGAATGCTTTTACAACAGTCTTGAAGGAGTTCCCACATATGCTGAGCACTTGTTGGCTGCTTTTCCTTCACTCTGCGGTCCAACTCATCCCAAACCATCTCAATTGGGTTGAGGTAGGGTAACTGTGGAGGCCAAGTCATCTGATGCAGCACTCCATCACTCTCCTTCTTGGTCAAATAGTCCTTACACAGCCTGGAGTGTTGGGTCATTGTCCTGTTAAAAAACAAATGATAGTCCCACTAAGCCCAAACCAGATGGGATGGTGTATCGCTGCAGAATGCTGTGGTGGATGCGCTTATCCATATATTTTTATTCCATCCCTTTAGATTTGTGTGTATAAAGGTAGTTGTTGTGGTATTGTTAGATTACTTGTTAGATATTACTGCACTGTCGGAACTAGAAGCACAAGTATTTCGCTACACTCCCATTAACATCTACTAACCATGTGTATGTGACCAATAACATTTGATTTGATTTGGTAGCCATGCTGGTTAAGTGTGCTTTGAATTATAAATAAATCACAGTGTCACCAGCAAAGCACCATCACACCTCCTCCTCCATGCTTCACAGTGGGAACCACACATGCAGAGATCATCCGTTCACCTACTCTTTCTCTCACAAAGACACGGCGGTTTGGAACCAAAAATCAAAAATTTGGACTCATCAGACCAAAGGACAGATTTCCACCAGTCTAATGTCCATTGCTCGTGTTTCTTGGCCAAAGCAAGTCTCTTCTTATTGGTGTCCTTTAGTAGTGGTTTCTTTGCAGCAATTCGACCATGAAGGCCTGATTCACGCGGTCTCCTCTGAACAGTTGATGTTGAGATGTGTCTGTTACTTGATCTCTGTGAAGCATTTATTTGGGCTGCAATTTCTGAGGCTGGAAACTCTAGTGAACTTATCCTCTGCAGCAGAGGTAACTCTGGGTCTTCCTTTTCTATGACGGTCCTCATGAGAGACAGTTAACTCTAATGAACTTATCCTCTGCAGCAGAGGTAACTCTGGGTCTTCCTTTCCTGTGGCGGTCCTCGTGAGAGACAGTTTCATCATAGCGCTTGATGGTTTTTGCAACTGCACTTGAAGAAACTTTCAAAGATCATGAAGTGTTTCATATTGACTGACCTTCATGTCTTAAAGTAATGATGGTTGTGATTTCTCTTTGCTTATTTGAGCTGTTCTTGCCATAATATAGACATAGTCTTTTACCCAATAGGGCTATCTCCTTTATACCACCCCTACCTTGTCACAACACAACTGATTGGCTCAAATGCATTAAGAAGGAAATAAATTCCACAAATGAACTTTTAACGTGTCACACCTGTTAATTTAAATGCATTCCAGGTGACTACCTCATGAAGTCTGGTTGAGAGAATGCCAAGAGTGTGCAAAGCTGTGATCAAGGCGAAGGGTGGCTATTTTGAAGAATCTCAAATATAAAATATATTTTTTATTTGTTTAACACTTTTTTGGTTACTACATGATTCCATATGTGTTATTTCATAGTGTTGATGTCTTCACTATTATTCTACAATGTAGAATATAGTACAAATAAAGAGAAAGTAGGCATGTTCAAACCTTTGACTGGTTCTGTATATATACTGTATTTATATATATTTAATTTATTTACATTAAGAAATATAATTAAAACTAACGACACAACATTGTCTGTGGACAGTTTGAATGAGAAGCACCCTCATGAGAGAGAAGAGACGATCAATTTCCATCCCACTTGGTGTTTAAAGTGAAACTATAACTGCATCCTAAATGAAAACCCTTTTCCTTATATAGTGCACTAGTTTACAGGGGGAGGGGTCAAAAGTAGTGCACTAGTTTACAGGGGGAGGGGTCAAAAGTAGTGCACTAGTTTACAGGGGAGGGGCGGGGTCAAAAGTAGTGCACTAGTTTACAGGGGAGGGGTCAAAAGTAGTGCACTAGTTTACAGGGAGGGGTCAAAAGTAGTGCACTAGTTTACAGGGGAGGGGTCAAAAGTAGTGCACTAGTTTACAGGGGAGGGGTCAAAAGTAGTGCACTAGTTTACAGGGGGAGGGGAGGGGTCAAAAGTAGTGCACTAGTTTACAGGGGGAGGGGTCAAAAGTAGTGCACTAGTTTACAGGGGGAGGGGCGGCGTCAAAAGTAGTGCACTAGTTTACAGGGGGAGGGGAGGGGTCAAAAGTAGTGCACTATATAGGTAATAGTGTGAAAATTCAGACAAAACCTATATCACGTCCAGTTTTCTTTTTGTGATTCACAACACGTTATTTCTCCTGATTTACAATTCAACTCGGTACTGTACAGGTCACATGATACACGACTACACAATGACATAGTCCACATCTAATGACATGATACACGACTACACAATGACATAGTCCACATCTAATGACATGATACCGTATTGACTACGCGATGACATAGTCCACATCTAATGACATGACACACGACTACACAATGACATAGTCCACATCTAATGACATGATACACGACTACACAATGACATAGTCCACATCTAATGACACACGACTACACAATGACATAGTCCACATCTAATGACATGATACACGACTACACAATGACATAGTCCACATCTAATGACATGATACACGACTACGCGATGACATAGTCCACATCTAATGACATGACACACGACTACGCGATGACATAGTCCACATCTAATGACATGATACACGACTACACAATGACATAGTCCACATCTAATGACACACGACAACGCGATGACATAGTCCACATCTAATGACACGATACACGACTACGCGATGACATAGTCCACATCTAATGACACACGACTACACAATGACATAGTCCACATCTAATGACCGGACATACTGTGCAATGAACCAGGCAACAAGAACACTAGTCCTGATACGGCTGTATAAACTCCGGTCTAATCTGGTATTATTATGGTATTCCAACCAGGTTTGTCATTCCAACCAGGATTGTCATTCCAACCAGGTTTGTCATTCCAACCAGGATTGTCATTCCAACCAGGTTTGTCATTCCAACCAGGATTGTCATTCCAACCAGGTTTGTCATTCCAACCAGGTTTGTCATTCCAACCAGGTTTGTCATTCCAACCAGGTTTGTCATTCCAACCAGGTTAGTCATTCCAACCAGGATTGTCATTCCAACCAGGATTGTCATTCCAACCAGGATTGTCATTCCAAACAGGATTGTCATTCCAACCAGGTTTGTCATTCCAACCAGGTTTGTCGTTCCAACCGGGTTTGTCATTCCAACCAGGATTGTCATTCCAACCAGGATTGTCATTCCAACCAGGTTTGTCGTTCCAACCGGGTTTGTCATTCCAACCAGGATTGTCATTCCAACCAGGATTGTCATTCCAACCAGGTTAGTCATTCCAACCGGGTTTGTCATTCCAACCAGGTTTGTCATTCCAACCAGGTTTGTCATTCTAACCAGGTTTGTGCAAGCTGGATGTGCAGTTCATAACTTTCAACCAACCCCCTTCCTCTCACCATCAAATATCACATTACATCTATCTTCCCTCTATCTTATCTGTATCTTCTACCTTCCCTCTATCTTATCTGTATCTTCTACCTTCCCTCTATCTTATCTGTATCTTCTATCTTCCCTCTATCTTATCTGTATCTTCTACCTTCCCTCTATCTTATCTGTATCTTCTACCTTCCCTCTATCTTATCTGTATCTTCTATCTTCCCTCTATCTTATCTGTATCTACTATCTTCCCTCTATCTTATCTGTATCTTCTACCTTCCCTCTATCTTCCCTCTATCTTATCTGTATTTTCTACCTTCCCTCTATCTTATCTGTATCTTCTATCTTCCCTCTATCTTATCTGTATCTTCTATCTTCCCTCTATCTTATCTGTATCTTCTATCTTCCCTCTATCTTATCTGTATCTTCTATCTTCCCTCTATCTTCCCTCTATCTTATCTGTATCTTCTATCTTCCCTCTATCTTCCCTCTATCTTCCCTCTATCTTCCCTCTATCTTATCTGTATCTCTATCTTATCTGTATCTTCCCTCTACCTTCCCTCTATCTTATCTGTATCTTCTACCTATTACTATTATTACTATTACTACTATTTTCTATCTTCTCTCTATCTTCCCTCTACCTTCCCTCTATCTTCCCTCTACCTTATCTGTATCTTCTACCTTCCCTCTATCTTCCCTCTACCTTATCTGTATCTTCTACCTTCCCTCTACCTTCCCTCTATCTTCCCTCTACCTTCCCTCTATCTTATCTGTATCTTCTACCTTCCCTCTATCTTCTCTGTATCTTCTCTCTATCTTCCCTCTATCTTCTCTCTATCTTCCCTCTACCTTTATCTTCCCTCTACCTTATCTCTATCTTCCCTCTATCTTCTCTGTATCTTCCCTCTATCTTCCCTCTATCTATATCTTCTCTCTATCTTCCCTCTATCTTCTCTGTATCTTCCCTCTATCTTCCCTCTATCTTCTCTGTATCTTCCCTCTACCTTCTCTCTCATGCAGTCCAAATAATTTAGCGCTACATTGTTAGACACAAAGGCACACTGATGTCAGGTTAAGGTTGCGTCCCAAATGGAACCCCATTCCCTTATATAGAGCCTTATGGGCCCTGGTCTAAAGGAGTACACTATGTAGGGTCTAAAGGAGTACACTACATAGGGTCTAAAGGAGTACACTATATAGGGTCTAAAGGAGTACACTACATAGGGTCTAAAGGAGTACACTATATAGAGCCCAATGGGCCCTGGTCTAAAGGAGTACACTATATAGAGCCGTATGGGCCCTGGTCTAAAGGAGTACACTATGTAGGGTCTAAAGGAGTACACTACATAGGGTCTAAAGGAGTACACTATATAGGGTCTAAAGGAGTACACTATATAGGGTCTAAAGGAGTACACTATATAGAGCCCAATGGGTCCTGGTCTAAAGGAGTACACTATATAGAGCCTTATGGGCCCTGGTCTAAAATAGTACACTATATAGAGCCTTATGGGCCCTGGTCTAAAGGAGTACACTATATAGAGCCTTATGGGCCCTGGTCTAAAGGAGTATACTATATAGGGTCTAAAGGAGTACACTATATAGAGCCCAATGGGCCCTGGTCTAAAGGAGTACACTATATAGAGCCTTATGGCCCTGGTCTAAAGGAGTACACTATATAGAGCCTTATGGGCCCTGGTCTACGGGAGTACACTATATAGAGCCTTATGGGCCCTGGTCTAAAGGAGTACACTATATAGAGCCTTATGGGCCCTGGTCTAAAGGAGTACACTATATAGGGTCTAAAGGAGTACACTATATAGAGCCCAATGGGCCCTGGTCTAAAGGAGTACACTATATAGAGCCTTATGGGCCCTGGTCTAAAGGAATACACTATGTAGAGCCCAATGGGCCCTGGTCTAAATAGTACACTATATAACTATATAGGGAATAGGGTGCAAGTAGTACACTATATAGGGAATAGGGTTCCATTTGGTGCCTCAGGTCATTGATGGGACAGTCAGCTGGTCTATTCAGCTAGTAATAATTATAGTGTGTGTGTGTGTGTGTGTGTGTGTGTGTGTGTGTGTGTACGGCATGTTCAGTGAACGCTGGTCATTCAAGGCTTCGGTCAGAACAAGGTTCTGCATGATGATGTCATTACGTGGGTACTGATAGCAAAGTACTTTGCAGTAACTGAGAACTAGTTGGCACTTGAACAGAACAGAGAGATAGCACACAGTCACAGCTGTACTACCCTTGCAACCACAGAGAGATAGCACACAGTCACAGCTGTACTACCCCTGCAACAACAGAGAGATAGCACACAGTCACAGCTGTACTACCCTTGCAACCACAGAGAGAAAGCACACAGTCACAGCTGTACTACCCCTGCAACAACAGAGAGATAGCACACAGTCACAGCTGTACTACCCTTGCAACCACAGAGAGAAAGCACACAGTCACAGCTGTACTACCCCTGCAACAACAGAGAGATAGCACACAGTCACAGCTGTACTACCCCTGCAACAACAGAGAGATAGCACACAGTCACAGCTGTACTACCCCTGCAACCACAGAGAGATAGCACACAGTCACAGCTGCACTACCCCTGCAACAACAGAGAGATAGCACACAGTCACAGCTGTACTACCCCTGCAACAACAGAGAGAAAGCCCGTTTCAGTTTGGCTCCAACGACGGTCTGGTACTTTCTTTGTATTTACACAGATACGTTACATCAGAGGGAGAAAGAGACAGGAACAGTCCTGTCTGTCTGTCTGTCTGTCTGTCTGACTGTCTGTCTGACTGTCTGTCTGTCTGACTGTGTGTCTGTCTGACTGTGTGACTGTCTGTCTGTTTGTCTGTCTGACTGTGTGACTGTCTGTCTGTACATCTGACTGTGTGACTGTCTGTCTGTCTGTCTGTCTTACTGTACGTCTGACTGTGTGACTGTCTGACTGTCTGCTTCTTTACATGAACTAAAAGGTTCTTATTGGTAGAGGATGGTTGGTGAGTCACAGTCCTGTCTGTCTGACTGTCTGTCTGTCTGTCTGTCTGTCTGACTGTCTGACTGTATGTCTGTCTGTGTCTGACTGACTGTCTGACTGCTTCGACCAGAGAGAAGTCTTTTGTGACCATAATATCTGTGATGACGATGATGAGGACGACGGCGATGATAATGATGACAATTATGATGGTGATGAAGATGATGCATGTCACTGACTAGGGCACCGTTAGTAGGACGGAGGGTGAGGGGGGGGTTTGCTCTGCCAGTTAGTTTCCATGGTGATTCTGAGATGCTTTAAGTGTTTATGACCCTGTAATAAAAAGCAACATGAAGAGGAAGTCAGCTGGTGGACCAGATGGAAGGAAAGATGGTCAGAGAGGATCCTCTGTGTGTGTGTGTGTGTGTGTGTGTGTGTGTGCGATCGTTTGTCTGTTCTCTACCCAGACACCCAGCAGTTGTGTGTTTGTGTGGTAGAGAGAGTGTGTGTGTGTGTTAGAGAGAGTGTGTGTGTGTGTGTGTAGAGAGAGTGTGTTTGTGTGTTAGAGAGAGTGTGTGTGTGTGTTAGAGAGAATGTGTGTGTGTGTTAGAGTGTGTGTGTGTTAGAGAGAGTGTGTGTGTGTGTGTGTCCGTCAGTCCACGTGTCCTTCCATCGTGTGTGTGTGTAAGAGAGGTTGCATGTCCATCCATCCTCTACCCCGACACCCAGCCATGCGTGGTCGTCTTGACCCCATGGGTCGTGAACCCTTGCGAGGTCACCATGGGTTCAAAGTTGAAGTCCAACGGGTCTCCGTCCATCAGGGTGTCGTGGAGGATGGATTCCATATCACACTCGAACCTCTCAATGGACATGTCGTCCAGATCGCTGGGCAGTTTCTCCAGGTGGTGGTGGTGGTGGTGGGGGGCGGGGGTAGACCCAGGCCGGGACGCCCATATCCGTTAGTGTTGATGGGGCAGAACCCACCGGGCATCCCCCCTGGTCCAACATGGGTAGAGAGACCGTAGGGCACCTGCATGGGGTTCTTAACCCCCAGGCGGGTTCCGTTACCCCCTCCACCGCTGTGGCTCAAACTGCTCAGAGACATCAGGTTGCAGCTGTTCATGGACGAGACAGAAGTGGGTGGGGTTTGGTTGTGGAGGTGAGGGTGAGTTTGGGGGTGAGGGAGGGCGTGGGGGTGAGGGTGAGAGTGTGGGTGTAGACTCCCCCCTCTTCCTCCTCCTCCTCCTCCGTGCTGAGAGGCATTATACGAAGGTAGTGCGCTGCTTCGTCCTGCGCTAGACTGAGAGACCACCGTGTCGACCGAGGGCATCATGTCCCCGCGGGGGTCAGAGTCTGAGGTCAGGAGCTCCTTGAGGAGGCCAGCAGGACAGTTATATTGACCCAGAGACGAGGGGCTGAAGCTGGACTTGATGTCCCCCAGGGTTTGCATGGGGTTGGGGGACATGGGGGAGAGAGCATTCATCCTTGCCTGGCTGTACCGACACTTGCGGTAGTCCTGCTGCTGCTGGGGTTGTTGCTGGGGGACCATGGAGGGAGAGGAGTAGGAAGGGTAGCTCACCCCTGACCCGGGGCTGGCCTGCATTAGGGGGGAAGGGGAGTTCTGGGATGACCCCTGCCCCACACCCCCTCCTCCTCCCACCTGGGTGTTCTTGGGAGAGAGGAGGTTCAGGTCATCCAGAAGGTTCTCCATAACGTTCTCTGAGCTGTGGTGGTGGTGGCCTAGGGAACACGGAAGAAAATAATGAGGACATTGAATAAAGAGATAAAGATATTCAGCATTTTGTTTCTCAGACCCACGAACAGTACTACTGAACTAAACCGTGCCATAAACATTTCCAGGCTACCACTAGCACAACATTACACTACACTACACTACACTACACTAACACTACACTAAACTAACACTACACTAACACTAACACTACACTACACTAACACTACACTAACACTACACTACACTACACTAACACTACACTAACACTACACTAACACTAACACTACACTACACTAACACTACACTACACTACACTAACACTAACACTACACTATACTAACACTACACCAACACTACACTACACTACACTAACACTACACGACACTAACACTACACAACACTACACGACACGACACTAACACGACACGACACTAACACTACACGACACTAACACTACACTACACTAACACTAACACTACACTAACACTAACACTACACTAACACTACACTACACTAACACTACACTACACTAACACTACACTAACACTACACTAACACTAACACTACACTAACACTAACACTACACTAACACTACACTACACTAACACTAACACTACACTAACACTACACTACACTAACACTAACACTACACTATACTAACACTACACCAACACTACACTACACTAACACTACACGACACGACACTACATTACACTAACACTACACGACACGACACTACACGACACTACACTAACACTACACTACACTAACACTACACGACACGACACTAACACGACACGACACTAACACGACACGACACTAACACTACGACACTAACACTACACTAACACTAACACTAACACTAACACTAACACTACACTAACACTACACTACACTAACACTACACTAACACTAACACTACACTAACACTACACTACACTAACACTACACTACACTAACACTACACTACACTACACTAACACTACACTACACTAACACTACACTAACACTAACACTACACTAACACTAACACTACACTACACTACACTAACACTAACACTACACGACACGACACTAACACTAACACTACACTACACTAACACTACACTAACACTACACTAACACTAACACTAACACTAACACTACACTACACTAACACTACACTACACTAACACTACACTAACACTACACTACAATAACACTAACACTACACTACACTACACGACACTAACACTACACTAACACTACACTACACTACCACTACACTGCCACTACACTACACTAACACACTACACTACACTAACACTACACTACACTACACTACACTAACACTACACTAACACTACACTACACTAACACTAACACTACACTACACTAACACTACACGACACGACACTAACACTACACTAACACTAACACTACACTACAGTACACTACACTACACTAACACTACACTACCACTACACTACCACTACACTACACTAACACTACACTAACACTAACACTACACTAACACTACACTACACTAACACTACACTACACTAACACTACACTAACACTAACACTACACTACACTACACTACACTAACACTACACTACACTACACTAACACTACACTAACACTACACTACACTAACACTACACTACACTAACACTACACGACACGACACTACACTAACACTACACTAACACTACACTACACTAACACTACACTAACACTACACTACACTAACACTACACTACACTAACACTACATGACACGACACTACACTAACACTACACGACACTACACACTAACACTACACTAACACTAACACTACACTAACACTACACTAACACTACACTAACACTAAACTACACTAACACTACACTAACACTAACACTACACTAACACTAACACTACACTAACACTACACTACACTAACACTAAACTACACTAACACTACACTACACTAACACTACACTACACTACACGGACACTACACTAACACTACACTACACTACACTACACTAACACTACACTAAACTACACTAACACTACACTACACTAACACTACACTAACACTACACTACACTAACACTACACTACACTAACACTACACTAACACTACACTAACACTAACACTACACTAACACTAAACTACACTCCACTACACTAACACTACACTACACTAACACTACACTACACTACACTACACTAACACTACACTACACTCCACTCCACTACACTAACACTACACTAACACTACACTACACTAACACTACACTAACACTAACACTACACTAACACTACACTCCACTACACTAACACTAACACTACACTACACTAACACTACACTAACACTAACACTACACTACCACTACACTAACACTACACTAACACTACACTAACACTACCACTACACTAACACTACCACTACACTACACTAACACTACACTAACACTACACTACACTCCACTACACTAACACTACACTACACTAACACTAACACTACCACTACACTACACTAACACTACACTGCCACTACACTAACACTACACTACACTACACTAACACTACACTAACACTACACTACACTAACACTAACACTACACTACACTAACACTACACTAACACTACACTACCACTACACTGACACTACACTACACTACACTACACTAACACTACACACTAACACTACACTACACTAACACTAACACTACACTACACTACACTACACTAACACGACACTAACACTACACTAACACTACACTACACTAACACTACACTACACTAACACGACACGACACGACACTAACACTACACTAACACTAACACTACACTACAGTACACTACACTACACTAACACTACACTAACACTAAACTAACACTACTCTACCACTACACTACCACTACACTACACTACACTAACACTACACTAACACTACACTACACTACACTAACACTACACTAACACTACACTACACTAACACTACACGACACTACACTAACACTACACTAACACTACACTACACTAACACTAACACTACACTACACTAACACTACACTAACACTACACTACACTAACACTACACTAACACTACACGACACGACACTACACTAACACTACACGACACTACACTAACACTAAACTACACTACACTAACACTACACTACACTAACACTAACACTACACTACACTAACACTACACTACACTAACACTAAACTACACTACACTAACACTACACTACACTACACTACACTAACACTACACTAACACTACACTAACACTACACGACACTACACTAACACTAAACTACACTAACACTACACTAACACTAACACTACACTACACTGACACTACACTACACTAACACTACACTACACTAACACTACACTAACACTACACTAACACTACACTACACTAACACTACACTAACACTACACTACACTAACACTACACTAACACTAAACTACACTCCACTACACTACACTAACACTACCACTACACTCCACTACACTACACTACACTAACACTACACTAACACTACACTAACACTACACTCCACTACACTAACACTATATTAACACTACACTACACTAACACTACACTAACACTAACACTACACTAACACTACACTCCACTACACTAACACTAACACTACACTAACACTACACTAACACTACACTAACACTAACACTACACTACCACTACACTAACACTACACTAACACTACCACTACACTACACTAACACTAACACTACACTAACACTACACTAACACTACACTCCACTACACTACACTAACACTACACTACACTACACTAACACTACACTAACACTACACTACACTACACTAACACTACACTAACACTAACACTACACTAACACTACCACTACACTAACACTACACTACACTAACACTACACTAACACTACACTAACACTACCACTACACTAACACTACACTACCACTACACTAACACTAACACTACACTAACACTAACACTACACTAACACTACACTACACTAACACTACACTCCACTACACTAACACTAACACTACACTACACTAACACTACACTAACACTACACTACACTAACACTAACACTACACTAACACTACCACTACACTACACTACACTACACTACACTGACACTACACTAACACTACACTACCACTACACTACACTACCACTACACTAACACTACACTACCACTACACTAACACTACCACTACACTACACTAACACTACACTAACACTACCACTACACTACACTCCACTACACTACACTACACTAACACTACACTAACACTACACTCCACTACACTAACACTACACTAACACTACACTACACTAACACTACACTAACACTACCACTACACTACACTAACACTACACTACACTAACACTACACTAACACTACACTACACTAACACTACACTACACTACACTACACTAACACTACACTACACTACACTACACTAACACTACACTAACACTAACACTACACTACACTACACTACACTACACTACACTAGCAAGCACATGTTCTTGAGGAAATGTCCTTATGTCGTTTCTATCTGGTTTACTGACCTAGAGAACTCGCCATCTCTGACAGGCTGGGCAATGTGTTCGCCATCTTGGCCCCGGAGGATCCCGGGTAGCCCATGTGCACGTCCCCGTCCCGAGGTCGTCCTCGGGCGTGAAGGGCGAGAGGCGTCCGCTGAGCGTGCTGGCGTTGGAGGAGGTGCGCGGCCGGAAACCGCTCCATGCATCAAAGTCATCGTTGCTGTGGGAGTTGGGGCTGCCGGGCCACTTGGAGTAGGTGGCTCCCCGAGACTGTCTGCTCCCCCGTCAGGTCCACCCTGGAGAGACAACTAGAAGAGAGATAGAGAGAGGAGAAGAGAGAGAGAGGGGAAAGAGGAGAGGAGAAGAGAGAGAGAGAGGGGAAAGAGGAGAGGAGAGAGAGGGGAAAGAGGAGAGGAGAGAGAGAGAGGAGAAAAGAGAGAGAGGGGAAAGAGGAGAGGAGATAGAGGGGAAAGAGGAGAGGAGAGAGAGGGGAAAGAAGAGAGAGAGGAGAGGAGGAGAAGAGAGAGGAGAGAGAGGGGAGAGGGGAAAGAGGAGAGGAGAGAGAGGGGAAAGAGGAGAGAGAGAGAGAGAGGGAGAAAGAGAGAGAGAAAGAGGAGAGGAGATAGAGGGGAAAGAGGAGAGGAGAGAGAGGGGAAAGAGGAGAGGAGAGAGAGGAGAGAGAGGAGAAGAGAGAGAGAGGGGAAAGAGGAGAAGAGAGAGAGAGGGGAAAGAGGACAGGAGAGAGGGGAAAGAGGAGAGGAGAGAGAGGAGAGAGAGGGGAAAGAGGAGAAGAGAGAGAGGAGAGGGAGAGAGGAGAAGAGAGAGAGGGGAAAGAGGAGAGGAGAGAGAGGGGAAGGAGGAGAGGAGAGAGAGGGGAAAGAGGAGCGAGATGAGAGGATAACAGAGATGAAGGATATATCTACAGTTGAAGTCGGAAGTTTACATACACCTTAGCCAAATACATTTAAACTCAGTTATTCACAATTCCTGACATTTAATCCTAGTAGAAATTCCCTGTTTTAGGTCAGTTAGGATCACCACTTTATTTTAAGAATGTGAATTGTCAGAATAATAGTAGATAATGATTTATTTCAGCTTTTATTTCTTTCATCACATTCCCAGCGGGTCAGAAGTTTACATACACTCAATTAGTATTTGGTAGCATTGCCTTTAAAGTGTTTAACTTGGGTCAAACGTTTCGGGTAGTCTTCCACAAGCTTCCCACAATAAATTGGGTGAATTCTGGCCCATTCCTCCTGACAGAGCTGGTGTAACTGAGTCAGGTTTGTAGGACTCCTTGCTCGCACACACTTTTTCAGTTCTGCACACACATTTTCTATAGGCCTGAGGTCAGGGCTTTGGCCACTCCAATATCTTGACTTTGTTGTCCTTAAGCCATTTTGCCACAACTTGGAAGTATGCTTGGGGTCAGTGTCCATTTGGAAGACCCATTTGCGACCAAGCTTTAACTTCCTGACTGATGTCTTGAGATGTTGCTTCAATATATCCACATCATTTTCCTGCCTCATGATGCCATCTCCTTTGTGATGTGCCCCAGTCCCTCCTGCAGCAAAACACCCACACAACATGATGCTGCCACCTCCGTGCTTCACGGTTGGGATAGTGTTCATCGGCTTGCAAGCCTCCCCCTTTTTCCTCCAAACATAACGATGGTCATTATGGCCAAACAGTTCTATTTTTGTTTCATCAGACCAGAGGACATTTCTCCAAAAAGTATGATCTTTGTCCCCATGTGCTGTTGCAAACCGATTAGTGGCTTCTTCCTTGCTGAGTGGCCTTTCAGGTTATGTCGATATAGGACTCGTTTTACTGTGGATATAGATACTTCTGTACCTGTTTCCTCCAGCATCTTCACAAGGTCCTTTGCTGTTGTTCTGGGATTGATTTTGCACTTTTCGCACCAAAGTACGTTCATCTCTAGGAGACGCGTCTGACGGCTATGTGGTCCCATGGTGTTTATACTTGCGTACTATTGTTTGTACAGGTGAACGTGGTACCTCCAGGTGTTCGGAAATTGCTCCCAAGGATAAATCAGACTTGTGGATGTCTACAATGTTTTTTCTGAGGTCTTGGCTGATATCTTTTGATTTTCCCATGATGTCAAGCAAGGAGGGACTGAGTTTGAAGGTAGGCCTTGAAATACATTCACAGGTACAAACCTACAATTGACTCAAATTACGTCAACGAGCCTATCAGAAGCTTCTAAAACCATGACATAATTTTCTGGAATTTTCCAAGCTGTTTAAAGGCACAGTCAACTTAATGTATGTAAACTTCTGACCCCCTGGAATTGTGATACAGTGAATTATAATTGTCTGTAAAACAATTGTTGGAAAAGTTACTTGTGTCATGAACAAAGTACATGTCCTAACCGACTTGCCAAAACTATAGTTTGTTAACAAGACATTTGTGGAGTGGTTGAAAAACGAGTTTTAATGACTCCAACTTAAATGAACATACACTTCCGACTTCAACTGTAGGTATCAAATCATTAAGGCCCTCTCAAGAGACCTGGCCTGGTCAGGAAAAACTCATGGTCCTGCCTATAGATACTGTATAGATATACATACTGTATAGATACTGTATATATATAGATACTGTATAGATACCGTATAGATATAGATACTGTATAGATACTGTAAAGATATAGATACTGTATAGATACTGTATAGATATAGATACTGTATAGATACTGTATAGATATAGATACTGTATAGATACTGTATAGATATAGATACTGTATAGATATAGATACTGTATAGATATAGATACCGTATAGATATAGATACTGTATAGATATAGATACTGTATAGATACTGTATAGATATAGATATAGATACTGTATAGATATAGATACTGTATAGATACTGTATAGATACTGTATATATATAGATACTGTATAGATACTGTATAGATACTGTAAAGATATAGATACTGTATAGATACTGTATAGATATAGATACTGTATAGATACTGTATAGATATAGATACTGTATAGATACTGTATAGATATAGATACTGTATAGATACTGTATAGATATAGATACTGTATAGATACTGTATAGATATAGATACTGTATAGATACTGTATAGATACTGTATAGATAAAGATCATGTATAGATACTGTATAGATATAGATACCGTATAGATATAGATACCGTATAGATATAGATACTGTATAGATATAGATACCGTATAGATACTGTATAGATATAGATACTGTATAGATACTGTATAGATACTGTATAGATATAGATACTGTATAGATACTGTATAGATATAGATACTGTATAGATACTGTATAGATACTGTGTAGATACCGTATAGATATAGATCATGTATAGATACTGTATAGATATAGATACTGTATAGATACTGTGTAGATACCGTATAGATATAGATCATGTATAGATACTGAATAGATATAGATACTGTATAGATACTGTATAGATACTGTATAGATATAGATACTGTATAGATATAGGTACTGTATAGATACTGTGTAGATACCGTATAGATATAGATCATGTATAGATACTGAATAGATATAGATACTGTATAGATACTGTATAGATATAGATACTGTGTAGATACCGTATAGATATAGATCATGTATAGATACTGTATAGATATAGATACTGTATAGATACTGTATAGATATAGATCATGTATAGATACTGTATAGATATAGATACTGTATAGATACTGTATAGATACTGTATAGATATAGATACTGTATATATACTGTATAGATATAGATACTGTATAGATACTGTATAGATACTGTGTAGATACCGTATAGATATAGATCATGTATAGATACTGTATAGATATAGATACTGTATAGATACTGTGTAGATACCGTATAGATATAGATCATGTATAGATACTGAATAGATATAGATACTGTATAGATACTGTATAGATACTGTATAGATATAGATACTGTATAGATATAGGTACTGTATAGATACTGTGTAGATACCGTATAGATATAGATCATGTATAGATACTGAATAGATATAGATACTGTATAGATACTGTATAGATATAGATACTGTGTAGATACCGTATAGATATAGATCATGTATAGATACTGTATAGATATAGATACTGTATAGATATAGATCATGTATAGATACTGTATAGATATAGATACTGTATAGATATAGATACTCTATAGATACTGTATAGATACTGTATAGATATATATAGTGTATAGATACTGTATAGATACTGTATAGATATAGATACTGTATAGATACCGTATAGATATATATACTGTATAGATACTGTATATATATAGTTACTGTATATATACTGTATAGATATAGATAATGTATAGATACTGTATAGATACTGTATAGATATAGATACTGTATAGATACCATATAGATATAGATACTGTATAGATATAGATACTGTATAGATACTGTATAGATATAGATACTGTATAGATACTGTATAGATACTGTATAGATATAGATACTGTGTAGATACCGTATAGATATAGAACATGTATAGATACTGTATAGATATAGATACTGTATAGATATAGATACCGTATAGATATAGATACTGTATAGATACCGTATAGATATAGATACTGTATAGATACTGTATAGATATATATACTGTATAGATATAGATACTGTATAGATACTGTATAGATATAGATACTGTATAGATATAGATACTGTATAGATACTGTATAGATATAGATACTGTATAGATACTGTATAGATATAGATACCGTATAGATATAGATACTGTATAGATATAGATACTGTATAGATATAGATACTGTATAGATACTGTATAGATACTGTATAGATATAGATACTGTATAGATACTGTATAGATACTGTAAAGATATAGATACTGTATAGATACTGTATAGATACTGTATAAATATAGATACTGTATAGATACTGTATAGATATAGATACTGTATAGATACTGTATAGATACTGTATAGATATAGATACTGTATAGATACTGTATAGATACTGTATAGATATAGATCATGTATAGATACTGTATAGATATAGATACCGTATAGATATAGATACCGTATAGATATAGATACTGTATAGATATAGATACCGTATAGATACTGTATAGATATAGATACTGTATAGATACTGTATAGATACTGTATAGATATAGATACTGTATAGATACTGTATAGATATAGATACTGTATAGATACTGTATAGATACTGTGTAGATACCGTATAGATATAGATCATGTATAGATACTGAATAGATATAGATACTGTATAGATACTGTATAGATACTGTATAGATATAGATACTGTATAGATATAGGTACTGTATAGATACTGTGTAGATACCGTATAGATATAGATCATGTATAGATACTGAATAGATATAGATACTGTATAGATACTGTATAGATATAGATACTGTGTAGATACCATATAGATATAGATCATGTATAGATACTGTATAGATATAGATACTGTATAGATACTGTATAGATATAGATCATGTATAGATACTGTATAGATATAGATACTGTATAGATATAGATACTCTATAGATACTGTATAGATATATATAGTGTATAGATACTGTATAGATACTGTATAGATATAGATACTGTATAGATACCGTATAGATATATATACTGTATAGATACTGTATATATATAGTTACTGTATAGATATAGATAATGTATAGATACTGTATAGATACTGTATAGATATAGATACTGTATAGATACCATATAGATATAGATACTGTATAGATATATATACTGTATAGATACTGTATAGATATAGATACTGTATAGATACTGTATAGATACTAGATACTGTGTAGATACAGTATAGATATAGATCATGTATAGATACTGTATAGATATAGATACTGTATAGATATAGATAGATATAGATATAGATACTGTATAGATACCGTATAGATATAGATACTGTATAGATACTGTATAGATATATACACTGTATAGATATAGATACTGTATAGATACTGTATAGATACTGTATAGATATAGATACTAGTATAGATATGATACTGTATAGATACTGTATAGATATAGATACTGTATAGATACTGTATAGATATAGATACTGTATATACTGTATAGATATAGATACTGTATAGATATGTATAGATACTGTATAGATATAGATACTGTATAGATATAGATACTGTATAGATACTGTAAAGATATAGATACTGTATAGATACTGTATAGATATAGATACTGTATAGATACTGTATAGATATAGATACTGTAGATACTGTATAGATATAGATACTGTATAGATACTGTATAGATACTGTATAGATATAGATAGATACTGTATAGATACTGTATAGATATAGATCTGTATAGATACTGTATAGATATAGATACTGTATAGATACCGTATAGATATAGATACTGTATAGATACTGTATAGATACTGTATAGATATAGATACTGTATAGATACTGTATAGATACTGTGTAGATACCGTATAGATATAGATCATGTATAGATACTGAATAGATATAGATACTGTATAGATAGATACTGTATAGATATAGATACTGTATAGATATAGATATAGATACTGTGTAGATACCGTATAGATATAGATCATGTATAGATACTGAATAGATATAGATACTGTATAGATACTGTATAGATATAGATACTGTGTAGATACCGTATAGATATAGATCATGTATAGATACTGTATAGATATAGATACTGTATAGATACTGTATAGATATAGATCATGTATAGATACTGTATAGATATAGATACTGTATAGATACTGATGCTGATCTAGATATAGATACTCTATAGATACTGTATAGATATGTATAGATATATATATAGTGTATAGATACTGTATAGATATAGATACTGTATAGATACTGTATAGATATATATACTGTATAGATACTGTATATATATATAGTTACTATATATACTGTATATATAGTACTGTATAGATATAGATAATGTATAGATATAGATACTGTATATATATAGTTACTGTATATATACTGTATATATATGTGTATAGATATAGATACTGTATAGATATAGATAATGTATAGATATAGATACTGTGTAGATACTGTATAGATATAGATACTGTATAGATACTGTATAGATATGTATAGATATAGATACTGTGTAGATACTGTATAGATATAGATAATGTATAGATATAGATACTGTATAGATACCGTATAGATAAATATACTGTATAGATACTGTATAGATATAGATACTGTATAGATACTGATAGATGTAGATACTGTATAGATATAGATACTGTATAGATACCGTATAGATAAATATACTGTATAGATAGATATATATAGATATAGATCTGTATATATATATATATATATATATATATATATAATATATATATTTACTGTATAGATGTAGATACTGTATAGATATAGATACTGTATAGATACTATATATATATATATATAATACTATATATATAGTTACTGTATAGATACTGTATAGATATAGATACTGTATAGATATAGATACTGTATAGATACTGTATAGATAAAGATACTGATATAGATACTGTATAGATACTGTATGTATAGATACTGATATAGATACCGTATAGATATAGATACTGTATAGATACCGTATAGATATAGATACTGTATAGATATAGATACTGTATAGATACTGTATAGATACTGTATAGATACTGTATAGATATAGATACTGTATAGATATAGATACTGTATAGATATAGATACTGTATAGATACTGTATAGATATAGATACTGTATAGATATAGATATGTATAGATATAGATACTGTATAGATATAGATACTGTATAGATATGTATAGTATATAGATACTTTATAGATACTGTATAGATATAGATACTGTATAGATATGATACTGTATAGATACTGTATATAGATACTGTATAGATACTGTATACACTATAGATACTGTATAGATACTGTATAGATATAGATACTGTATAGATACTGTATAGATATAGATACTGTATAGATACTGTATAGATATAGATACTGTATAGATACTGTATACTGATATAGATACTGTATAGATATAGATACTGTATAGATACTAGATACTATAGATATATATAGATACCGTATAGATATAGATACTGTATAGATACCGTATAGATATAGATACTGTATAGATATAGATACTGTATAGATATAGATACTACTGTATAGATACTGTATAGATATAGATACTGTATAGATACTGTATAGATATAGATACTGTACTGTATAGATACTGTGTAGATACCGTATAGATATAGATTAGTGTATGTATAGATACTGAATAGATATAGATACTGTATAGATACTGCATAGATACTGTATAGATATATATACTGTATAGATACTGTATAGATATATATACTGTATAGATACTGTATATATATAGTTACTGTATATATACTGTATATATACTGTATAGATATAGATAATGTATAGATAGTGTATAGATATAGATAATGTATAGATATAGATACTGTATATATATAGTTACTGTATATATACTGTATATATACTGTATAGATATAGATACTGTATAGATATAGATAATGTATAGATATAGATACTGTGTAGATACTGTATAGATATAGATACTGTATAGATACTGTATAGATACTGTATAGATATAGATACTGTGTAGATACTGTATAGATATAGATAATGTATAGATATAGATACTGTATAGATACCGTATAGATAAATATACTGTATAGATACTGTATAGATACTGTATAGATATAGATACTGTGTAGATACTGTATAGATATAGATAATGTATAGATATAGATACTGTATAGATACCGTATAGATAAATATACTGTATAGATAGATATATATACTGTATATATATACTGTATATGTATAGATATAGATACTGTATAGATATTACTGTATAGATACTGTATATATATATATATAACTATATATATAGTTACTGTATAGATACTGTATAGATATAGATACTGTATAGATACTGTATAGATACTGTATAGATAAAGATAATAGATACTGTATAGATATAGATCATGTATAGATACTGTATAGATATAGATACTGTAAAGATATAGATACCGTATAGATATAGATACTGTATAGATACCGTATAGATATAGATATGATAGATATAGATATATAGATACTGTATAGATATATAGATACTGTATAGATACTGTATAGATATAGATACTGTATAGATACTGTATAGATATAGATATACTGATATAGATACTGTATAGATATAGATACTGTATAGATATAGATACTGTATAGTATAGATACTGTATAGATAGATAGATACTGTATAGATATTTATAGATACTGTATAGATATAGATACTGTATAGATACTTTATAGATACTGTATAGATATATACTGTAAAGATATAGATACTGTATAGATACTGTATAGATATAGATACTGTATAGATACTGTATAGATATAGATACTGTATAGATACTGTATAGATATAGATACTGTATAGATATATAGATACTGTATAGATATAGATACTGTATAGATATAGATACTGTATAGATATAGATACTGTATAGATACTGTAGATACTGTATAGATATAGATACTGTATAGATACTGTATAGATATAGATACTGTATAGATACTGATATAGATATAGATACCGTATAGATATAGATACTGTATAGATATATAGATATATAGATACTGTATAGATATAGATACTGTATAGATACTGTATAGATACTGTATAGATATAGATACTGTATAGATACTGTATAGATATAGATACTGTATAGATACTGTGTAGATACCGTATAGATATAGATCATGTATAGATACTGTAATAGATATAGATACTGTATAGATACTGTATAGATATAGATACTGTATAGATATAGATACTGTGTAGATACCGTATAGATATAGATCATGTATAGATACTGTATAGATATAGATACTGTATAGATACTGTATAGATATAGATACTGTATAGATATAGATCATGTATAGATACTGTATAGATATAGATACTGTATAGATACTGTATATATATAGTTACTGTATATATACTGTATAGATATAGATAATGTATAGATACTGTATAGATACTGTATATATATATAGATACTGTGTAGATACTGTATAGATATAGATACTGTATAGATACTGTATAGATACTGTATAGATACTGTATATATATAGTTACTGTATATATACTGTATATATACTGTATAGATATAGATAATGTATAGATACTGCATAGATATAGATAATGTATAGATATAGATACTGTATATATATATAGTTACTGTATATATACTGTATAGATATAGATAATGTATAGATACTGTATAGATATAGATAATGTATAGATATAGATACTGTGTAGATACTGTATAGATATAGATACTGTATAGATACTGTATAGATATAGATACTGTGTAGATACTGTATAGATATAGATAATGTATACATATAGATACTGTATAGATACCGTATAGATAAATATACTGTATAGATACTGTATAGATATAGATATAGATACTGTATAGATATAGATAATGTAGATATAGATACTGTATAGATACCGTATAGATAAATATACTGTATAGATAGATATATATACTGTATATATACTGTATATATATATATATATATTTACTGTATAGATATAGATACTGTATAGATATAGATACTGTATAGATACTGTATATATATATATAACTATATATATATATATATATATAGTTACTGTATAGATACTGTATAGATATAGATACTGTATAGATACTGTATAGATACTATATATATAGATACTGTATAGATACTGTTTAGATATAGATACTGTCTAGATACTGTATACATATAGATACTGTATAGATATAGATACTGTATAGATACTGTATAGATACTGTATATAAATATAGTTACTGTATAGATACTGTATAGATATAGATACTGTATAGATACTGTAGGTAATATAATAAAGACATTGAACAACAGTTTATTTCTGTACCTTCTTCTTAGCAGCCCGTCCTCTGCTCTTGGCGAACTTGCTGTTGTTGTTGTCCATGGAGGCTGCTCTACGTCGAGGGGACTTTCCAGTCTTCCCTCCCTCGGGGTTTAGCATCCACCAGGAACTCTTCCCTGTCCCCTCGTTCTGCACACGGACGAACCGACTGTGGAGGGACAGGTTGTGCCGGATAGAATTCTGGAGAGAGGTAGAGAGATGGAGAGGAGGGAGAGAGATGGAGAGGAGGGAGAGAGATGGAGAAGGGTGAGAGGAGGGAGAGAGATGGAGGAGGGAGAGGAGGGAGAGAGATGGAGAGGAGGGAGAGAGATGGAGAAGGGTGAGAGGAGGGAGAGAGATGGAGGAGGGAGAGAGATGGAGAGGAGGGAGAGAGATGGTGAAGGGTGAGAGGAGGAAGAGAGATTGAGGAGGATAGAGAGATGGAGAGGAGGGAGAGAGATGGAGAAGGGTGAGAGGAGGGAGACGGAGGAGGGAGAGGAGGGAGAGAGATGGAGAGGAGGGAGAGATGGAGAAGGGTGAGAGGAGGGAGAGAGATGGAGAGGAGGGAGAGAGATGGATGGAGAGGGTGAGAGGAGGGAGAGAGATGGAGAAGGGTGAGAGAGGGAGGGAGAGGAGAGGAGGGAGAGAGATGGAGGTGGAGAAGGGTGAGAGGAGGGAGAGAGACGGAGAAGGGTGAGAGGAGGGAGAGAGATGGAGAGGAGGGAGAGAGATGGAGAAGGGTGGAGAATGGGTGATGAGTCCAGAGGGAGAGGGATACAGCCTCACGGTGAGCTCAGTACTATTCTATTAAAGGGATACGGCCTCACGGTGAGCTCAGTAGGGATACGGCCTCACGAGCTCAGTGGGAGACGGCCTCAGGGTGAGCTCAGAGGGAGGGACGGTGAGCTCAGTACTATTCTATTAAAGGGATACAGCCTCACGGTGAGCTCAGTACTATGGAGAAGGGGTGAGCTCAGGACTATTCTATTAAAGGGATACGAGAGCTCAGACTGGAGACGGCCTCACGGGGCTGAGTACTATTCTATTAAAGGGATACGGGAGCTCAGATGGGAGAGGAGGTGAGCTCAGTACTATTCTATTAAAGGATGGACGGTGAGCTCAGTACTATTCTATTAAAGGGAGGGGTGAGCTCAGTACTATTCTATTAAAGGAGATACGGGGTGAGCTCAGTACTATTCTATTAAAGGGATACGGCCTCACGGTGAGCTCAGTACTATTCTATTAAAGGAGAAGGACGGTGAGCTCAGTACTATTCTATTAAAGGGATACGGCCTCACGGTGAGCTCAGTACTATTCTATTAAAGGGATAGGACGGTGAGCTCAGTACTATGGGATACGGGTGAGCTCAGTACTATTCTATTAAAGGGATACGGGTGAGCTCAGTACTATTCTATTAAAGGGATGGAGGTGAGCTCAGTACTATTCTATTAAAGTGATACGGAGGTGAGCTCAGTAGATGGATACGGAGGTGAGCTCAGATTCTATGGAGAACGGGAGCTCAGAATGGTACGGCCTCACGGTGAGCTCAGTACTATTCTATTAAAGGGATACGGCTTGAGCTCAGTACTATTCTATTAAAGAGGGCCTCAGGTGAGCTCAAATTCTATTAAGGGATACACGGTGAGCTCAGTACTATTCTATTAAAGGGATACGGCCTCACGGTGAGCTCAGTACTATTCTATTAAAGGGATACGGCCTCACGGTGAGCTCAGTACTATTCTATTAAAGGGATACAGCCTCACGGTGAGCTCAGTACTATTCTATTAAAGGGATACGGCCTCACGGTGAGCTCAGTACTATTCTATTAAAGGGATACGGCCTCACGGTGAGCTCAGTACTATTCTATTAAAGGGATACGGCCTCACGGTGAGCTCAGTACTATTCTATTAAAGGGAGAGGGCCTCACGGTGAGCTCAGTACTATTCTATTAAAGGGATACAGCCTCACGGTGAGCTCAGTACTATTCTATTAAAGGGATACGGCCTCACGGTGAGCTCAGTACTATTCTATTAAAGGGATACGGCCTCACGGTGAGCTCAGTACTATTCTATTAAAGGGATACGGCCTCACGGTGAGCTCAGTACTATTCTATTAAAGGGATACGGCCTCACGGTGAGCCTACTATTCTATTAAAGGGATGGCCTCACGGTGAGCTCAGTACTATTCTATTAAAGGGATACGGCCTCACGGTGAGCTCAGTACTATTCTATTAAAGGGATACGGCCTCACGGTGAGCTCAGTACTATTCTATTAAAGGGATACGGTGAGCCTCTATTAAAGGGAGAGGCCTCACGGTGAGCTCAGTACTATTCTATTAAAGGGATACGGCCTCACGGTGAGCTCAGTACTATTCTATTAAAGTGATACGGCAGTACTCACGGTGAGGCTCACGGTGAGCTCAGTACTATTCTATTAAAGGGATACGGCCTCACGGTGAGCTCAGTACTATTCTATTAAAGGGATACGGCCTCACGGTGAGCTCAGTACTATTCTATTAAAGTGATACGGCCTCACGGTGAGCTCAGTACTATTCTATTAAAGGGATACGGCCTCACGGTGAGCTCAGTACTATTCTATTAAAGGGATACGGCCTCACGGTGAGCTCAGTACTATTCTATTAAAGGGATACGGCCTCACGGTGAGCTCAGTACTATTCTATTCTATTGAAAAGCTGCGGGATACGTTTTGAGCCATTGCGTCGTTGTCACCAGCTCGCCAGGTGTGATGTGATTGCCCTTCAAAGACCACTTGTACACTACTTTTGACCAGATCGTGTGCCCTTTCCTGTATCTCAGGGCAAATAGTGCACTACAGTATATAAATAGGGAATAGAGTGCCACTGGGGACTGTACACCATCCCTGTGTGCCCTTTCCTGTAACATCTCAGCATACAGGCTTAAATCCCTCCAGCTGCCTGGCTTTATAATCCTAATACTGCTGGCACTGGTAGAGGAGAAGGTCACTCCTACATCTACTACCAGGTAGAGGAGAAGGTCCCTACTACACCATCTACTACCAGGTAGAGGAGAAGGTCACTAGAGGAGAAGGTCACTACTACCAGGTAGAGGAGAAGGTCACTCCTACATCTACTACCAGGTAGAGGAGAAGGTCACTACTACACCATCTACTACCAGGTAGAGGAGAAGGTCACTAGGGAGAAGGTCCTACATCTAATACCAGGTAGAGGAGAAGGTCACTACTACATCTACTACCATCTACTACCATCTAATACCAGGTAGAGGAGAAGGTCACTCCTACACCATCTACACCAGGTCTACCATCTAATACCAGGTAGAGGAGGTCAAGGGTCACTCCTACACCAGGTCTACATCTACCAGGTAGAGGAGAAGGTCCCCTACACCATCTAATACAAGGTAGAGGAGAAGGTCACTACACCATTTACACCATCTAATACCAGGTAGAGGAGAAGGTCACCACTACACCATCTACTACCAGGTAGAGGTCACTCCTACATCTAATACCAGGTAGAGGAGAAGGTCAGGAGAGGAGGTCACTACTACACCATCTACTACCAGGTAGAGGAGAAGGTCACTCCTACATCTACTACCAGGTAGAGGAGGAGAAGGAGAAGATCACTCCTACACCATCTAATACCAGGTAGAGGAGAAGGTCACTCCTACCTACACCATCTAATACCAGGTAGAGGAGAAGGTCACCACTACACCATCTACTACCAGGTCACTAT
Organism: Oncorhynchus nerka; assembly: GCF_034236695.1. Classification (NCBI taxonomy): domain Eukaryota; kingdom Metazoa; phylum Chordata; class Actinopteri; order Salmoniformes; family Salmonidae; genus Oncorhynchus; species Oncorhynchus nerka. The sequence goes on from NC_088406.1 coordinate 6,311,398, forward strand.
CTACCAGGTAGAGGAGAAGGTCCTACTCCCATCTACTACCAGGTAGAGGAGAAGGTCCCATCTAATACCAGGTAGAGGAGAAGGTCAGGTAGAGGAGAAGGTCACTCCTCTACACCATCTAATACCAGGTAGAGGAGAAGGTCACTCCTACATCTACTACCAGGTAGAGGAGAAGGTCCCTACTACACCTCTACTACAGGTAGAGGAGAAGGTCACTCCTACACCATCTAATACCAGGTAGAGGAGAAGGTCACTACTACATCTAACTACCAGGTAGAGGAGAAGGTCCCTACTACACCATCTAATACAAGGTAGAGGAGAAGGTCACTCCTACACCATCTTACTACACTCCTAGGTAGAGGAGAAGGTCACTCCTACTACACCATCTACTACCAGGTAGAGGAGAAGGTCCCTACTACACCATCTACTACCAGGTACTAACTATTATAGTCACAGCCAGTCTGGTAGAGGAGAAGGTCCCTGAGAGGAGAAGGTCCATCACCATCTACTAGGTACCATCTAATAGGTTACTAACATTATAGGTACAGCTCTGGTACAGGAGAAGGTCACTACCATCTAATACCAGGTAGAGGAGAAGGTCTCTACACCATCTACTACCAGGTTTACATCTTACCAGGTTTAAGTCATTATAGTACAGACTGAGCCATTTACAGACCATAATATTACAACAGCTCTGTAGCGTCTCTACACTTCCTTTACAACATTTTAAGTCATTTAGTGAGCTTTCAAATTGGTGCTTATGACATCCAGTGGAACAGCCACTTTACAATAGTGCATCTAAATCTTTTAAGGGGGGTGAGAAGGATTACTTTATCCTATCCTAGGTATGCCTTAAAGAGGTGGGGTTTCAGGTGTCTCCGGAAGGTGGTGATTGCCTCCGCTGTCCTGGCGTCGTGAGGGAGTTTGTTCCACCATTGGGGGGCCAGAGCAGCGAACAGTTATGATGAACAGTGGTGATTGACTCCTCTCACATCAACAAAGGAGCATGATGTCTTTGATTTATGTCCTTCATAATTATAGTTGCTCTGGTTGGCGCGACTCGGCTATAGTATGTCAGAATGGAGCCGGAGGGGAGGGCTGACGTTTTATGGGCTTTAAAACTAACTGGGTTATTTTGTTTGTTTTCTCGCATTGTTTGTAACTTATTTTGTACATAATGTCTGAAAAGAGTGTCTGGACATCAGCACAGCGAATACTTTTACCTTGAATTGACTAATAATTTTTCTTTAATGAGTCGGCCTAGAGGGATCCTGACTCACACTGCCCTTTCACACCTGGGCGAAAGGAACACCTAAGAATGCTGTTCATTGCCTATTCATGCAATTCATTGCCAATAGCTCAGGTTTTAGTGCCCTCAAAGCTCATCACTCTAAGGACCCTGGGACTAAACACCTCCCTCTGCAACTGCATTCTGGACTTCCTGACAGTCTGAACCAGGTGGGCCGTCACTCACGACACACGGCCAGGCACGACTCCATCACCATCATTAAGTTTGCCGATGACACAACAGTTCCTGATCACCTGCCTATGACCGTGTGGTGCACGGACAACAACCTCTCCTCAACCTTCCCTCAACGTGATCAAGACAAAGGAGATGATTGTGGACTACAGGAAAATGAGGACCAAGCACGCCTCATCTCATCGATGGGGCTGTAGTGGAGCAGGTTGAGAGCTTCAAGTTCCTTGGCGTCCACATCACCAACAAACTATCATGGTCCAAGCACACCAAGACAGTCGTGAAGAGGGCACGACAAAAACCTATTCCACCTCAGGACCGCAAGGCACTACAGAGGGTAGTACGTCCTAGTACATCACCGGGGCCAAGCTTCCTGCCATCCAGGACCTCTATACCAGGCGGTGTCAGAGGAATGCCCCAAAATTGTCAATGACTCCAGCCTGCTACCTCAAGGCAATACCCCAAGTCTAGGTCCAAGAGGCTTCTATTCCACCTCCACCTGTATACACTAGACTACCCCCAATCTGCCACCTCAAGGCAAGCGGATACCAGCGCTACAGTCTACCTTCTATGTACAAATACACTGGAGAGGGTGCCGTTGTTGACTGCCATTCTAAACCTTTCCACCTGCCCAAACCATAAGACCCCTAATAAATGTTACCTAATTAGTTTATTATCTATGCATAAGTCACTTTACCCCTACCTATATTCCTTGAGGAACCTGTACCCCCTGCACATTGACCCCTGTTATTTTATTGTGATACTTCATTTTTTTTTTTTTTTTACTTTAGTTTATTTTGTAAATATTTTCTTAACTCTATTTTCTAAAAACTGCATTGTTGGTTAAGGGCTTGTCAGTGAGCATTTCACATTCCACCTGTTGTATTCGGCATGTGACAAATGAAATGGTATTTTATTAGATTGAGCTGTTTTGTCTTGGTGCCTGTCTGTATTTTCCTTAAACATTTATTTTAACAATCCATGAAATGAAAAATAAATATATTTCAAGAACATATTTTTGGTCAGTAGGTTACTCAACATAACAACAAATGGGTGGAGTAGGCATTCTATGTGCATTTCCTTTCTAGTTGACCAATGCCTATTCTCCCTTAAAAACAGTAAAACAGGTGGTTTTAGGGCACCACCCATTCTAATACCCCACATTCCACCTGTATACACTACCATTCTAATACCCCACATTCCACCTGTATACACTACACTACCATTCTAATACCCCACATTCCACCTGTATACACTACACTACCATTCTAATACCCCACATTCCACCTGTAATACACTACCATTCTAATCCCCACATTCCACCTGTATACACTACCATTCTAATACCCCACATTCCACCTGTATATTCCATTCTAATACCCCACATTCCACCTGTATACATTCACCTTCTAATACCCCACATTCCACCTGTATACACTACACATTCTAATACCCCCACATTCCACCTGTATACACTACCATTCCCCCCACCTGTATACACTACCATTCTAATAGCCCCACATTCCACCTGTATACACTACACTACCATTCTAATACCCCACATTCCACCTGTATACACTACCATTCTAATAGCCCACATTCCACCTGTATACACTACCATTCTAATGCCCCACATTCCACCTGTATACACTACCTATTCTAATACCCCACATTCCACCTGTATACACTACACTACCATTCTAATACCCCACATTCCACCTGTATACACTACCATTCTAATACCCCACATTCCACCTGTATACTACACTACCATTCTAATACCCCTACATTCCACCTGTATACACTACCATTCTAATACCCACATTCCACCTGTATACACTACCATTCTAATACCCACATTCCACCTGTATACACTACCATTCTAATACCCCACATTCCACCTGTATACACTACCATTCTAATACCCCACATTCCACCTGTATACACTACACTACCATTCCACCTAATACCCCACTTTCTAATACATTCCACCTGTATACACTACTGCCATTCTAATACCCCACATTCCACCTGTATACACTACCATTCTAATACCCCACATTCCACCTGTATACACTACCATTCTAATACCCCACATTCCACCTGTATACACTACCATTCTAATACCCCACATTCCACCTGTATACACTACACTACCATTCTAATACCCCACATTCCACCTGTATACACTACACACTACCATTCTAATACCCCACATTCCACCTGTATACACTACCATTCTAATACCCCACATTCCACCTGTATACTACACTACCATTCTAATACCCCACATTCCACCTGTATACACTACCATTCTAATACCCCACATTCCACCTGTATACACTACCATTCTAATACCCATTCCTGTATACACTACCATTCTAACATTCCACCTGTATACACTACCATTCTAATACCCCCACATTCCACCTGTATACACTACCATTCTAATACCCCACATTCCACCTGTATACACTACCATTCTAATAGCCCACATTCCACCTGTATACACTACCATTCTAATACCCACATTCCACCTGTATACACTACCATTCTAATACCCCACATTCCACCTGTATACACTACTACCATTCTAATAGCCCACATTCCACCTGTATACACTACCATTCTAATGCCCCACATTCCACCTGTATACACTACCATTCTAATACCCCACATTCCACCTGTATACACTACTATTCTAATACCATTCTAATAATGCCCCACATTCCACCTGTATACACTACCATTCTAATACCCCACACCTGTATACACTTCTAATATTCCACCTGTATACACTCCACCCACCTGTATACACTACCATTCTAATACCCCACATTCCACCTGTATACACTACACTACCATTCTAATACCCCACATTCCACCTGTATACACTACCATTCTAATACCCCACATTCCACCTGTATACACTACCATTCTAATACCCCACATTCCACCTGTATACACTACCATTCTAATACCCCACATTCCACCTGTATACACTACCATTCTAATACCCCACATTCCACCTGTATACACTACCATTCTAATACCCCACATTCCACCTGTATACACTACCATTTCTAATGCCCCACATTCCACCTGTATACACTACCATTCTAATGCCCCACATTCCACCTGTATACACTACCATTCTAATACCCCACATTCCACCTGTATACACTACACTACCATTCTAATACCCCACATTCCACCTGTATACACTACACTACCATTCTAATGCCCCTACATTCCACCTGTATACACTACCATTCTAATACCCCACATTCCACCTGTATACACTACCATTCTAATACCCCACATTCCACCTGTATACACTACCATTCTAATGCCCACATTCCACCTGTATACACTACCATTCTAATACCCACATTCCACCTGTATACACTACACTACCATTCTAATACCCCACATTCCACCTGTATACACTACTAATACCCCACCTGTATACATTTCTAATACCCCACATTCCACCTGTATTCCACTACCATGTATAATACCCCACATTCCACCTGTATACACTACCATTCTAATGCCCCACATTCCACCTGTATACACTACCATTCTAATACCCACATTCCACCTGTATACACTACACTACCATTCTAATACCCCACATTCCACCTGTATACACTACACTTCCACCATTCTAATACCCCCCACATTCCACCTGTATACACTACCATTCTAATACCCCACATTCCACCTGTATACACTACCATTCTAATGCCCCACATTCCACCTGTATACACTACCATTCTAATGCCCCACATTCCACCTGTATACACTACCATTCTAATACCCCACATTCCACCTGTATACACTACACTACCATTCTAATACCCCACATTCCACCTGTATACACTACACTACCATTCTAATACCCCACATTCCACCTGTATACACTACCATTCTAATACCCCACATTCCACCTGTATACACTACACTACCATTCTAATACCCCACATTCCACCTGTATACACTACCATTCTAATGCCCCACATTCCACCTGTATACACTACCATTCTAATACCCCACATTCCACCTGTATACACTACACTACCATTCTAATGCCCCACATTCCACCTGTATACACTACACTACCATTCTAATACCCCACATTCCACCTGTATACACTACCATTCTAATACCCCACATTCCACCTGTATACACTACCATTCTAATACCCCACATTCCACCTGTATACACTACACTACCATTCTAATACCCCACATTCCACCTGTATACACTACTTCTACTACCATTCTAATACACTACCCACATTCCACCTGTATACACTACCATTCTAATACCCCATTCCACCTGTATACACTACCATTCTAATACCCCACATTCCACCTGTATACACTACCATTCTAATACCCCACATTCCACCTGTATACACTACCATTCTAATGCCCCATTCCACCTGTATACACTACCATTCTAATACCCCACATTCCACCTGTATACACTACACTACCATTCTAATACCCCACATTCCACCTGTATACACTTTCTAATACCCCACATTCCACCTGTATACACTACCATTCTAATACCCCACATTCCACCTGTATACACTACCATTCTAATACCCCACATTCCACCTGTATACACTACCATTCTAATACCCCACATTCCACCTGTATACACTACCATTCTAATACCCCACATTCCACCTGTATACACTACCATTCTAATACCCCACATTCCACCTGTATACACTACCATTCTAATACCCCACATTCCACCTGTATACACTACACTACCATTCTAATACCCCACATTCCACCTGTATACACTACCATTCTAATACCCCACATTCCACCTGTATACACTACACTAATACCCCACATTCCACCTGTATACACTACCATTCTAATACCCCACATTCCACCTGTATACACTACACTACCATTCTAATGCCCCACATTCCACCTGTATACACTACCATTCTAATACCCCACATTCCACCTGTATACACTACACTACCATTCTAATACCCACATTCCACCTGTATACACTACCATTCTAATACCCCACATTCCACCTGTATACACTACACTACCATTCTAATACCCCACATTCCACCTGTATACACTACCATTCTAATACCCACATTCCACCTGTATACACTACCACTACCATTCTAATGCCCCACATTCCACCTGTATACACTACACCATTCTAATGCCCCATTCCACCTGTATACACTACCATTCTAATGCCCCACATTCCACCTGTATACACTACACTACCATTCTAATGCCCCACATTCCACCTGTATACACTACACTACCATTCTAATGCCCCACATTCCACCTGTATACACTACACTACCATTCTAATACCCCACATTCCACCTGTATACACTACACTACCATTCTAATGCCCCACATTCCACCTGTATACACTACACTACCATTCTAATGCCCCACATTCCACCTGTATACACTACACTACCATTCTAATACCCCACATTCCACCTGTATACACTACCACTACCATTCTAATACCCCACATTCCACCTGTATACACTACCATTCTAATACTTCCACCTGTATACCCACTACATTCCACCTGTATACACTACCATTCTAATGCCCCACATTCCACCTGTCTAATACCATTCTAATACCCCACATTCCACCTGTATACACTACACTACCATTCTAATGCCCCACATTCCACCTGTATACACTACCATTCTAATACCCCACATTCCACCTGTATACACTACACTACCATTCTAATACCCCACATTCCACCTGTATACACTACCATTCTAATACCCCACATTCCACCTGTATACACTACACTACCATTCTAATGCCCCACATTCCACCTGTATACACTACACTACCATTCTAATACCCCACATTCCACCTGTATACACTACACTACCATTCTAATACCCCACATTCCACCTGTATACACTACACTACCATTCTAATGCCCCATTCCACCTGTCCACTACCATTCTAATACCCACATTCCACCTGTATACACTACACTACCATTCTAATGCCCCACATTCCACCTGTATACACTACACTACCATTCTAATACTAATGCCCACATTCCACCTGTATACACTACACTACCATTCTAATACCCCACATTCCACCTGTATACACTACACTACCATTCTGTATATACCCTAATGCATTCCACCTGTATACACTACACTACCATTCTAATGCCCCACATTCCACCTGTATACACTACCATTCTAATACATTCCACCTGTATACACTACACTACCATTCTAATGCCCCACATTCCACCTGTATACACTACCATTCTAATGCCCCACATTCCACCTGTATACACTACACTACCATTCTAATACCCCACATTCCACCTGAATACACTACACTACCATTCTAATACCCCACATTCCACCTGTATACACTACCATTCTAATGCCCCACATTCCACCTGTATACACTACACTACCATTCTAATACCCCACATTCCACCTGTATACACTACCATTCTAATACCCCACATTCCACCTGTATACACTACACTACCATTCTAATGCCCCACATTCCACCTGTATACACTACACTACCATTCTAATGCCCCACATTCCACCTGTATACACTACCCATTCTAATACCCCACATTCCACCTGTATACACTACACTACCATTCTAATGCCCCATTCCACCTGTACATTCCACCTGTATACACACTACCATTCTAATGCCCCACATTCCACCTGTATACACTACACTACCATTCTAATACCCCACATTCCACCTGTATACACTACACTACCATTCTAATGCCCCACATTCCACCTGTATACACTACACTTCCACCATTCTAATGCCCCACATTCCACCTGTATACACTACCATTCTAATGCCCCACATTCCACCTGTATACACTACACTACCATTCTAATCCCCACATTCCACCTGTATACACTACACTACCATTCTAATACCCCACATTCCACCTGTATACACTACACTACCATTCTAATGCCCCACATTCCACCTGTATACACTACACTACCATTCTAATACCCCACATTCCACCTGTATACACTACACTACCATTCTAATGCCCCACATTCCACCTGTATACACTACACTACCATTCTAATGCCCCACATTCCACCTGTATACACTACACTACCATTCTAATACCCCACATTCCACCTGTATACACTACCATTCTAATACCCCACATTCCACCTGTATACACTACACTACCATTCTAATGCCCCACATTCCACCTGTATACACTACCATTCTAATACCCCACATTCCACCTGTATACACTACACTGCCATTCTAATGCCCCACATTCCATACACTGTACCATTCTAATACACATTCCACCTGTACTACCATTCTAATACCCCACATTCCACCTGTATACACTACACTACCATTCTAATGCCCCACATTCCACCTGTATACACTACACTACCATTCTAATACCCCACATTCCACCTGTATACACTACACTACCATTCTAATACCCACATTCCACCTGTATACACTACCACTTCTAATACCCCACATTCCACCTGTATACACTACCATTCTAATACCCCACATTCCACCTGTATACACTACCATTCTAATACCCCACATTCCACCTGTATACACTACACTACCATTCTAATACCCCACATTCCACCTGTATACACTACACTACCATTCTAATACCCCACATTCCACCTGTATACACTACACTACCATTCTAATACCCCACATTCCACCTGTATACACACTACCATTCTAATACCCCACATTCCACCTGTATACACTACCATTCTAATACCCCACATTCCACCTGTATACACTACACTACCATTCTAATGCCCCACATTCCACCTGTATACACTACCATTCTAATACCCCACATTCCACCTGTATACACTACCCATTCTAATACCCCACATTCCACCTGTATACACTACACTACCATTCTCTTCCACCTGTATACACTACCATTCTATTCCACCTGTATACACTACCCATTCTAATGCCCCACATTCCACCTGTATACACTACACTACCATTCTAATACCCCACATTCCACCTGTATACACTACCATTCTAATACCCCACATTCCACCTGTATACACTACCATTCTAATACCCCACATTCCACCTGTATACACTACCATTCTAATACCCCACATTCCACCTGTATACACTACCATTCTAATACCCCACATTCCACCTGTATACACTACCATTCTAATACCCCACATTCCACCTGTATACACTACACTACCATTCTAATGCCCCACATTCCACCTGTATACACTACACTACCATTCTAATACCCCACATTCCACCTGTATACACTACCATTCTAATAACCCACATTCCACCTGTATACACTACCATTCTAATACCCCACATTCCACCTGTACACTAATACCCCACATTCCACCTGTATACACTACCATTCTAATGCCCCACATTCCACCTGTATACACTACTACCATTCTAATACCCCACATTCCACCTGTATACACTACCATTCTAATACCATTCCACCTAATACCCCACATTCCACCTAATACACTACATTCCACCTGTATACCTATTCTAATACCCCACATTCCACCTGTATACACTACACTACCATTCTAATACCCACATTCCACCTGTTCCACCATTCTGTATACACTGTATACACTACCATTCTAATGCCCCACATTCCACCTGTATACACTACCATTCTACCACATTCTATACACTACCCCCCACATTCCACCTGTATACACTACCATTCTAATACCCCACATTCCACCTGTATACACTACCATTCTAATACCCCACATTCCACCTGTATACACTACCTACCATTCTAATGCCCCACATTCCACCTGTATACACTACCATTCTAATACCCCACATTCCACCTGTATACACTACCATTCTAATGCCCCACATTCCACCTGTACACTACCATTCTAATACCCACATTCCACCTGTATACACTACCATTCTAATACCCCACATTCCACCTGTATACACTACCTAATGCCCCACATTCCACCTGTATACACTACACTACCATTCTAATACCCCACATTCCACCTGTATACACTACCATTCTAATACCCCACATTCCATTCTAATACCATTCTAATACCCCACATTCCACACTACCATTCTGTATACACTACACTACCATTCTAATACCCCACATTCCACCTGTATACACTACCATTCTAATACCCCACATTCCACCTGTATACCTACCATTCTATTTCCACCTGTATACACTACACTACCATTCTAATACCCCACATTCCACCTGTATACACTACCATTCTAATACCCCACATTCCACCTGTATACACTACACATTCTAATGCCCCACATTCCACCTGTATACACTACACTAATGCCATTCCACCTAATGCCCATTCTAATGCCCCACATTCCACCTGTATACACTACACTACCATTCTAATGCCCCACATTCCACCTGTATACACTACCATTCTAATAACCCCACATTCCACCTGTATACACTACCATTCTAATACCCCACATTCCACCTGTATACACTACCACTAATACCCCACATTCTGTATACACTACCATTCCACATTCCACCTGTATACACTACACTACCATTCTAATACCCCACATTCCACCTGTATACACTACCATTCTAATACCCCACATTCCACCTGTATACACTACCATTCTAATGCCCCACATTCCACCTGTATACACTACCTATTCTAATGCCCCACATTCCACCTGTATACACTACACTACTTCTAATGCCCCACATTCCACCTGTATACACTACCATTCTCCCCACATTCCACCTGTATACATACCCCCTACATTCCACCTGTACACTACACTACCATTCTAATACCCCACATTCCACCTGTATACACTACCATTCTAATACCCCACATTCCACCTGTATACACTACCATTCTAATACCCCACATTCCACCTGTATACACTACCATTCTAATGCCCCACATTCCACCTGTATACATTCATTCCACCTGTATACACTACCATTCTAATACCCCACATTCCACCTGTATACACTACCATTCTAATGCCCCACATTCCACCTGTATACACTACCATTCTAATGCCCCACATTCCACCTGTATACACTACACTACCATTCTAATGCCCCACATTCCACCTGTATACACTACCATTCTAATGCCCCACATTCCACCTGTATACACTACACTACCATTCTAATGCCCCACATTCCACCTGTATACACTACCATTCTAATACCCCACATTCCACCTGTATACACTACACTACCATTCTAATGCCCCACATTCCACCTGTATACACTACACTACCATTCTAATACCCCACATTCCACCTGTATACACTACCATTCTAATACCCCACATTCCACCTGTATACACTACACTACCATTCTAATACCCCACATTCCACCTGTATACACTACCATTCTAATACCCCACATTCCACCTGTATACACTACACTACCATTCCGCATAATACCCCACATTCCACCTGTATACACTACCATTCTAATGCCCCACATTCCACCTGTATACACTACCATTCTAATGCCCTACATTCCACCTGTACCATTCTAATGCCCCACATTCCACCTGTATACACTACCATTCTAATACCCCACATTCCACCTGTATACACTACCATTCTAATGCCCCACATTCCACCTGTATACACTACCATTCTAATACCCCACATTCCACCTGTATACACTACCATTCTAATGCCCCACATTCCACCTGTATACACTACCATTCTAATACCCCACATTCCACCTGTATACACTACACTACCATTCTAATACCCCACATTCCACCTGTATACACTACACTACCATTCTAATGCCCCACATTCCACCTGTATACACTACACTACCATTCTAATACCCCACATTCCACCTGTATACACTACACTACCATTCTAATACCCCACATTCCACCTGTATACACTACCATTCTAATGCCCCACATTCCACCTGTATACACTACCATTCTACATTCCACCTGTATACACTACACTACCATTCTAATGCCCCACATTCCACCTGTATACACTACACTACCATTCTAATACCCCACATTCCACCTGTATACACTACACTACCATTCTAATACCCCACATTCCACCTGTATACACTACACTACCATTCTAATGCCCCACATTCCACCTGTATACACTACACTACCATTCTAATACCCCACATTCCACCTGTATACACTACCATTCTAATGCCCCACATTCCACCTGTATACACTACACTACCATTCTAATGCCCCCACATTCCACCTGTATACTACTACCATTCTAATGCCCCACATTCCACCTGTATACACTACTACCATTCTAATGCCCACATTCCACCTGTATACACTACCATTCTAATGCCCCACATTCCACCTGTATACACTACCTACCATTCTAATATGCCCCACATTCCACCTGTATACACTACACTACCATTCTAATGTCCCACATTCCACCTGTATACACTACCATTCTAATACCCCACATTCCACCTGTATACACTACACTACCATTCTAATACCCCACATTCCACCTGTATACACTACCATTCTAATGCCCCACATTCCACCTGTATACACTACACTACCATTCTAATGCCCCACATTCCACCTGTATACACTACCATTCTAATACCCCACATTCCACCTGTATACACTACCATTCTAATACCCCACATTCCACCTGTATACACTACCATTCTAATGCCCCACATTCCACCTGTATACACTACACTACCATTCTAATGCCCCACATTCCACCTGTAGACACTACACTACCATTCTAATACCCCACATTCCACCTGTATACACTACCATTCTAATGCCCCACATTCCACCTGTATACACTACCATTCTAATGCCCCACATTCCACCTGTATACACTACACTACCATTCTAATACCCCACATTCCACCTGTATACACTACCATTCTAATGCCCACATTCCACCTGTATACACTACACTACCATTCTAATGCCCCACATTCCACCTGTATACACTACCATTCTAATACCCACATTCCACCTGTATACACTACCATTCTAATGCCTCCGTTCTACATTCCACCTGTATACACTACACTACATTCTAATGCCCCACATTCCACCTGTATACACTACCATTCTACATTCCACCTGTATACACTACCATTCTACATTCCACCTGTATACTACCATTCTAATGCCTCACATTCCACTACACTTCTAATGCCCCCACATTCCACCTTCTACTACCATTCTAATGCCCCACATTCCACCTGTATACACTACCATTCTAATGCCCACATTCCACCTGTATACACTACCATTCTAATACCCCACATTCCACCTGTATACACTACCATTCTAATGCCCCACATTCCACCTGTATACACTACACTACCATTCTAATGCCCCACATTCCACCTGTATACACTACCATTCTAATGCCCCACATTCCACCTGTATACACTACCATTCTAATGCCCCACATTCCACCTGTATACTACCATTCTAATGCCCCACATTCCACCTGTATACACTGTACTACACTACCATTCTAATGCCCCACATTCCACCTGTATACACTACCATTCTAATACCCCACATTCCACCTGTATACACTACCATTCTAATGCCCCACATTCCACCTGTATACACTACACTACCATTCTAATGCCCCACATTCCACCTGTATACACTACCATTCTAATACCCCACATTCCACCTGTATACACTACCATTCTAATGCCCCACATTCCACCTGTATACACTACCATTCTAATGCCCCACATTCCACCTGTATACACTACCATTCTAATACCCCACATTCCACCTGTATACACTACCATTCTAATACCCCACATTCCACCTGTATACACTACCATTCTAATACCCCACATTCCACCTGTATACACTACCATTCTAATGCCCCCACATTCCACCTGTATACACTACCATTCTAATGCCCCACATTCCACCTGTATACACTACCATTCTAATGCCATTCTGTATAACTACCATTCTAATACCCCACATTCCACCTGTATACACTACACTACCATTCTAATGCCCCACATTCCACCTGTATACACTACCATTCTAATGCCCCACATTCCACCTGTATACACTACACTACCATTCTAATGCCCCACATTCCACCTGTATACACTACCATTCTAATGCCCCACATTCCACCTGTATACACTACACTACCATTCTAATGCCCCACATTCCACCTGTATACACTACCATTCTAATACCCCTAACATTCCACCTGTATACACTACCATTCTAATGCCCCACATTCCACCTGTATACACTACCATTCTAATGCCCCACATTCCACCTGTATACACTACACTACCATTCTAATACCCCACATTCCACCTGTATACACTACCATTCTAATGCCCCCACATTCCACCTGTATACATACACTACCATTCTAATGCCCCACATTCCACCTGTATACACTACCATTCTAATGCCCACATTCCACCTGTATACACTACCATTCTAATACCCCACATTCCACCTGTATACACTCTACCATTCTAATACCCCACATTCCACCTGTATACACTACCATTCTAATACCCCACATTCCACCTGTATACACTACCATTCTAATGCCCCACATTCCACCTGTATACACTACACTACCATTCTAATGCCCCACATTCCACCTGTATACACTACCATTCTAATGCCCCACATTCCACCTGTATACACTACACTACCATTCTAATGCCCCACATTCCACCTGTATACACTACCATTCTAATGCCCCACATTCCACCTGTATACACTACCATTCTAATGCCCCACATTCCACCTGTATACACTACACTACCATTCTAATGTCCCACATTCCACCTGTTCACTACCATTCTAATGCCCCACATTCCACCTGTATACACTACACTACCATTCTAATGCCCCACATTCCACCTGTATACACTACCATTCTAATGCCCCACATTCCACCTGTATACACTACACTACCATTCTAATACCCCACATTCCACCTGAATACACTACACTACCATTCTAATACCCCACATTCCACCTGTATACACTACACTACCATTCTAATACCCCACATTCCACCTGTATACACTACCATTCTAATGCCCCACATTCCACCTGTATACACTACACTACCATTCTAATGCCCCACATTCCACCTGTATACACTACACTACCATTCTAATGCCCCACATTCCACCTGTATACACTACCATTCTAATACCCCACATTCCACCTGTATACACTACCATTCTAATACCCCACATTCCACCTGTACTACCATTCTACTTCCACCTGTATACACTACATTCTAATACCCCACATTCCACCTTCTAATGTATACACTGTATACACTACCATTCTAATGCCCCACATTCCACCTGTATACACTACCATTCTAATACCCCACATTCCACCTGTATACACTACCATTCTAATACCCCACATTCCACCTGTATACACTACACTACCATTCTAATGCCCCACATTCCACCTGTATACACTACACTACCATTCTAATGCCCCATTCCACCTGTTCCACACTGTCCATTCTAATACCCCACATTCCACCTGTATACACTACCCCATTCTAATTTCCACCTGTATACACTACACATTCTAATTCCCTACATTCCACCTGTATACACTACCATTCTAATGCCCCACATTCCACCTGTATACACTACACTACCATTCTAATGCCCCACATTCCACCTGTATACACTACCATTTCTAATACCCCACATTCCACCTGTACACTACCATTCTAATACCCCACATTCCACCTGTATACACTACCATTCTAATGCCCCACATTCCACCTGTATACACTACACTACCATTCTAATGCCCCACATTCCACCTGTATACACTACACTACCATTCTAATGCCCCACATTCCACCTGTATACACTACACTACCATTCTAATGCCCCACATTCCACCTGTATACACTACACTACCATTCTACATACCCCACATTCCACCTGTATACACTACCATTCTAATGCCCCACATTCCACCTGTATACACTTCCACCACACTACCATTCTAATGCCCCACATTCCACCTGTATACACTACACTACCATTCTAATGCCCCACATTCCACCTGTATACACTACCATTCTAATGCCCCACATTCCACCTGTATACACTACCATTCTAATGCCCCACATTCCACCTGTATACACTACCATTCTAATGCCCCACATTCCACCTGTATACACTACACTACCATTCTAATACCCCACATTCCACCTGTATACACTACCATTCTAATGCCCCACATTCCACCTGTACACACTACCATTCTAATGCCCCACATTCCACCTGTATACACTACCATTCTAATACCCCACATTCCACCTGTATACACTACCATTCTAATACCCCACATTCCACCTGTATACACTACACTACCATTCTAATACCCCACATTCCACCTGTATACACTACCATTCTAATACCCCACATTCCACCTGTATACACTACCATTCTAATGCCCCACATTCCACCTGTATACACTACACTACCATTCTAATACCCCACATTCCACCTGTATACACTACCATTCTAATGCCCCACATTCCACCTGTATACACTACACTACCATTCTAATGCCCCACATTCCACCTGTATACACTACCATTCTAATGCCCCACATTCCACCTGTATACACTACACTACCATTCTAATGCCCCACATTCCACCTGTATACACTACACTACCATTCTAATGCCCCACATTCCACCTGTATACACTACCATTCTAATGCCCCACATTCCACCTGTATACACTACACTACCATTCTAATGCCCCACATTCCACCTGTATACACTACCATTCTAATACCCCACATTCCACCTGTATACACTACCATTCTAATGCCCCACATTCCACCTGTATACACTACACTTCTAATACCCCACATTCCACCTGTATACACTACCATTCTAATGCCCCACATTCCACCTGTATCTAATGCCATTCTAATACCCCACATTCCACCTGTATACACTACCATTCTAATGCCCCACATTCCACCTGTATACACTACCATTCTAAT
>NC_088406.1:6334024-6341524 GCF_034236695.1 Oncorhynchus nerka
GGGGACGGGACGGGACGGGAGGGGAGGGGAGGGGACGGGAGGACAGGCCGTAAAAGAGGGAGAACATTCCATGGCAGAACTCCCTCTGCTTTGTGAAGAGACTCTGGCACACACCCTGTCCAGAAAGGGTGTGTGTCTATGTGTGTGTGTGTGTGTGTCTATGTGTGTGTGTGTGTGTGTGTGTGTGTCTATGTGTGTGTGTGTGTGTCTATGTGTGTGTGTGTGTGTCTATGTGTGTGTGTGTGTGTCTATGTGTGTGTGTGTGTGTGTCTATGTGTGTGTGTGTATCTATGTGTGTGTGTGTGTGTGTCTATGTGTGTGTGTGTGTGTGTGTGTGTGTGTGTGTGTGTGTGTCTATGTGTGTGTGTGTGTCTATGTGTGTGTGTGTGTGTGTGTGTGTGTGTGTGTGTGTGTGTGTCTATGTGTGTGTGTGTGTGTGTCTATGTGTGTGTGTGTGTGTCTATGTGTGTGTGTGTGTCTATGTGTGTGTGTGTGTGTGTGTGTGTGTGTGTGTGTGTGTGTGTGTGTGTGTGTGTGTGTGTGTGTTTGTGTAAGAAGCTAGGTGGATTTGACAAACCAAAGCTCTGGGATGGAGAAAACAGTGGACCTGGGATACACTGCTATCGCCCACTCCCAGGTTGTTGTGAGTGACTGAGTGAGAGACTGAGTGACTGAGTGAGAGACTGAGTGAGTGACTGAGTGAGAGACTGAGTGACTGAGTGAGAGACTGAGTGAGTGAGTGAGTGAGTGAGTGAGTGAGTGAGTGAGTGAGTGAGTGAGTGAGTGAGTGAGTGAGTGAATGAGTGAATGAGTGAGTGACTGAGTGAGTGACTGAGTGAGTGACTGACTGACTGAGTGAGTGAGTGACTGAGTGACTGAGTGAGTGACTGAGTGAGTGACTGAGTGAGTGACTGAGTGAGTGACTGAGTGTGCGTAAGAAGCTAGGTAGGTTGGACAAGAACATTGGACCTGGGATGCATCGCAATTCGCACACCTTCCCCAACAGATCAACAGATGACACAACCTAAATCGCACTCCACACTGCCCTTTCACACCTGGACAAAAGGAACACCTATGTGAGAATGCTGTTCATTGACTACAGCTCAGCGTTCAACACCATAGCGCCCTCAAAGCTCATCACTAAGCTAAGGACCCTGGGACTAAACACCTTCCTCTGCAACTGGATCCTGGACTTCCTGATTGGCTGCCCCCAGGTGGTTAAGGGTGGGTAACAACACATTCGCCACACTGACCCTCAACACCGGGGCCCCTCAGGGGTGCGTGGTTAGTCCCCCCCCCCCGTACTCCCTGTTCACCCACGACTGCATGGCCACGCACGACTGCAACACTATCATTAAGTTTGCCGATGATATGATATGACGCTGGTGGGCTTGATCACCAACGACGATGAGACAGCCTATAGGGAGGAGGTCAGAGACCTGGCAGTGTGGTGCCAGGACAAACAACCTCTCCCTCAGCATGAGCAAGGAAAAGATGGGCCGAACAGGCCCCCATTAACATTGACGGGGTTGTAGTGGAGCAGGACGAGAACTTCAAGTTCCTTGGTGTCCACGTCACTAAGGATCTATCCCCTGAACACATGGGGTGAATAACATATTGGTAGCACTGTAGAGCCCTGAACACATGGGGTGAATAACATATTGGTAGCACTGTAGAGCCCTGAACGCATGGGGTGAATAACATATTGGTAGCACTGTAGAGCCCTGAACACATGGGGTGAATAACATATTGGTAGCACTGTAGAGCCCTGAACGCATGGGGTGAATAACATATTGGTAGCACTGTAGAGCCCTGAACGCATGGGGTGAATAACATTGGATTCCCTACTGTATACAGACCAGAGCCCAGAGAGAGTAAAGGCAATGGCATTCCATTTGGGACTCAAGCACACACACACACACAACACACACACACACACACACACACACACACACACACCACTGAACTGTGATTACTACAACAGGAAGTCCCTCTAATGTAGCCGTGGATAGATGACAATAACAGCATCTTGAAATGTAGCTTTACACTGTCATGTAGCTTCACACTGTCATGTAGCTTTACACTGTCATGTAGATTTACACTGTCATGTAGCTTCACACTGTCATGTAGCTTCACACTGTCATGTAGCTTTACACTGTCATGTAGCTTTACACTGTCATGTAGCTTTACACTGTAATGTAGCTTCACACTGTCATGTAGCTTTACACTGTCATGTAGCTTCACACTGTCATGTAGCTTTACACTGTCATGTAGCTTTACACTGTCATGTAGCTTCACACTGTCATGTAGCTTTACACTGTCATGTAGCTTCACACTGTCATGTAGCTTTACACTGTCATGTAGCTTCACACTGTCATGTAGCTTCACACTGTCATGTAGCTTTACACTGTCATGTAGCTTTACACTGTCATGTAGCTTCACACTGTCATGTAGCTTCACACTGTCATGTTGCTTCACACGGTCATGTAGCTTTACACTGTCATGTAGCTTCACACTGTCATGTAGCTTCACACTGTCATGTAGCTTTACACTGTCATGTAGCTTTACACTGTCATGTAGCTTCACACTGTCATGTAGCTTTACACTGTCATGTAGCTTCACACTGTCATGTAGCTTCACACTGTCATGTTGCTTCACACGGTCATGTAGCTTTACACTGTCATGTAGCTTTACACTGTCATGTAGCTTCACACTGTCATGTAGCTTCACACGGTCATGTAGCTTTACACTGTCATGTAGCTTTACACTGTCATGTAGCTTCACACTGTCATGTAGCTTTACACTGTCATGTAGCTTCACACTGTCATGTAGCTTTACACTGTCATGTAGCTTTACACTGTCATGTTGCTTCACACGGTCATGTAGCTTTACACTGTCATGTAGCTTCACACGGTCATGTAGCTTTACACTGTCATGTAGCTTTACACTGTCATGTAGCTTCACACTGTCATGTAGCTTCACACTGTCATGTTGCTTCACACTGTCATGTAGCTTCACACTGTCATGTAGCTTTACACTGTCATGTAGCTTTACACTGTCATGTAGCTTCACACTGTCATGTAGCTTTACACTGTCATGTAGCTTTACACTGTCATGTAGCTTCACACTGTCATAACATTTCAGCCACCTGTTGTGCAAATGGTAATAACACATAATGTTGAGTCAAACTAACTATGTAACGGTAATAACACATAATGTTGAGTCAAACTAACTATGTAATGGTAATAACACATAATGTTGAGTCAAACTAACTATGTAATGGTAATAACACATAATGTTGAGTCAAACTAACTATGTAATGGTAATAACACATGACTTTTTGAGTTAAACTAAGACATCTGAATGACAACAGAAGCGTTTAAAATGCTGAAAATGCACAAAACCTCTCCAGAACAGAAGTCGCTGTGTCTGCACACACACACACACACACACGCACACACACACACACACACACACACACACACACACACACACACACACACACACACACATGCACACATACGCACAGGAAGTGACCACATTAAAGAAGCCTGTGAGGGAGGAAGTGGAGCTGACTTCCTGTCTCTCAGAAAATTGTGGTTATAAGAGGGAGAGAAGAGAGACTGTAATGTCAGCAATACTTCTCCCTATTTAGGGCACTACTTATTTAGGGAACTACTTATTTAGTGCAGTACTTATTTAGGGCACTACTTATTTAGGGCACTACTTATTTAGGGCACTACTTATTTAGTGCACTACTTATTTAGGGCACTACTTATTTAGGGAACTACTTATTTAGTGCACTACTTATTTAGTGCACTACTTATTTAGTGCACTACTTATGTAGTGCACTACTTATTTAGGGCACTCCTTATTTAGTGCACTACTTATTTAGGGCACTTCCTATTTAGTGCACTACTTATTAAGGGCACTACTTATTCAGGGCACTATTTATTTAGGGCACTACTTATTTAGGGCACTACTTATTCAGGGCACTACTTTTGGCCAGGACCCATAGGGAATAGGGTGTTATGTGGGATGCAGTAAGCCTACTGGAATGTCAACTAGTTCCCCTGCCACAGAAACTGGAGCCAAGAGGAGAACGCAACTCTAGCTTTTACCCCATTCACCACCTCCTCTCCTCTCCCTCCACCTCCCCCCTCTCTCCTCCATCTCCACCACCTCCTCTCCTCTCCCCTCCACCTCCCCCTCTCTCCTCTCCACCACCTCCCCTCCGCTCTCCACCTCCCCCTCCATCTCCACCACCTCCCCTCCACCTCCCCCTCTCTCCTCCCCTCCACCTCCCTCTCCCGTCCACCTCCTCTCCCCTCCACCTCCCCCTCTCTTCTCCATCTCCACCACCTCCCCCTCCATCCCACCACCTCCCCTCCACCTCCTCCCTCTCCTCTCCCCTCCACCTCCCCCTCTCTCCTCTCCCCTCCACCTCCACACCTCCAGCCCACTCAACCTGCAGCCCCCCTCAACAATGAGTCAACTCACAATCTGAACACCAGCTCTGTGCAACAACAGGTAGAAGAGAGACAGAGACGAGAGAGAAAGAGAGAGAGAACCCCCTCCAGAGAGTCTGATAGCGTTTCTTTAATTGACTGACTCAGAGCGTATCTTCTCTATAGCTGACCAGCTGCAGAAATTAAAACCTGTGTTTCTCTAAGAATGATAGAGCGGTGCAGTCCCTAGCAGACTTTAACCTTTAACATAAGAGACACAGATCCAACCGTCATTATGCTGTAGTCTGTGTCCCCAAACGGCACCCTACTTAAGAAGGCTCTGGTTAATAGTAGTGCACTATATAGGGAATATGTTGCCATTTAGGATGCACATCCAGCCTACGTTCACACTTACTCATCAGCCATTTCGAAGCATCAGGGAAACCATAACAAGAACGTCAGCGGTGGAACTAAAGCTCCTGTTGTGGTCGACCGTGGTTAGAGTGGAGGCTCATTCTGCTGACAGGGAGGAAGGTAAAGCTCCTGTTGTGGTCGACCGTGGTTAGAGTGGAGGCTCATTCTGCTAAAGACAGGGAGGCTCATTCTGGGGAGGAAGGTAAAGCTCCTTTGTGGTTGGTCGACCGTGGTTAGAGTGGAGGCTCATTCTGCTGACAGGGAGGAAGGTAAAGCTCCTGTTGTGGTCGACCGTGGTTAGAGTGGAGGCTCATTCTGCTGACAGGGAGGAAGGTAAAGCTCCTGTTGTGGTCGACCGTGGTTAGAGTGGAGGCTCATTCTGCTGACAGGGAGGAAGGTAAAGCTCCTGTTGTGGTCGACCGTGGTTAGAGTGGAGGCTCATTCTGCTGACAGGGAGGAAGGTAAAGCTCCTGTTGTGGTCGACCGTGGTTAGAGTGGAGGCTCATTCTGCTGACAGGGAGGAAGGTAAAGCTCCTGTTGTGGTCGACCGTGGTTAGAGTGGAGGCTCATTCTGCTGACAGGGAGGAAGGTAAAGTAGGTGCAGACTGCTCAAATATAAGAACCCGTGTGTGTGTGTGTCTGTGTGTGTGTGTGTGTGTGTGTCTGTGTGTGTGTGTGTGTGTGTATGTGTCTGTGTGTGTGTGTGTGTGTGTGTGTGTGTGTGTGTGTGTGTGCTTGTGTGTGTGTGTGTGGTTAAGAGCCAGACGTGTCATTAACACAGGACTAGCACTCTGTCTGAGGAGACTACCTGGAGACTGTACTTAGGGTTACCACGAATAGACAATTAACTACCAGACCACTAACTACCAGAGGTCTAACTACCAGACCACTAACTACCAGACCACTAACTACCAGAGGTCTAACTACCAGACCACTAATTACCAGACCACTAACTACCAGACCACTAAGTACCAGAGGTCTAACTACCAGACCACTAACTACCAGACCACTAACTACCAGAGGTCTAACTACCAGACTACTAACTACCAGACCACTAACTACCAGACCACTAACTACCGGACCACTAACTACCAGACCACTAACTACCAGAACACTAACTACCGGACCACTAACTACCAGACCACTAACTACCGGACCACTAACTACCAGACCACTAACTACCAGACCACTAACTACCAGACTACTAACTACCAGACCACTAACTACCAGACCACTAACTACCAGAGGTCTAACTACCAGAGGTCTAACTACCAGACTACTAACTACCGGACCACTAACTGCCGGAACACTAACTACCAGACTACTAACTACCAGAGGTCTAACTACCAGACCACTAACTACCAGAACACTAACTACCAGACCACTAACTACCAGACCACTAACTACCAGACCACTAACTACCAGACCACTAACTACCAGAACACTAACTACCGGACCACTAACTACCAGACCACTAATTACCAGACCACTAACTACCAGACCACTAACTACCAGAATACTAACTACCAGACTACTAACTACCAGACTAATAACTACCAGACGACTAACTACCAGAGGTCTAACTATCGGTGGTCTAACTACCAGACCATTACCTGATGATGAGGGAGTATGTACACATGTAGTAGTGCATTTCCCTTCCACACTGTATCCTACTGTATCCACACTGTATCACACTGTATCCACACTGTGTCCACACTGTGTCCTACTGTATCCTACTGTATCCCCACTGTATCCTACTGTATCCACACTGTATCCACACTGTGTCCTACTGTATCCCCACTGTATCCACACTGTGTCCACACTGTGTCCTACTGTATCCACACTGTATCCACACTGTGTCCCACTGTATCCTACTGTATCCACACTGTGTCCCACTGTATCCTACTGTATCCACACTGTATCCCCACTGTATCCACACTGTGTCCACACTGTGTCCTACTGTATCCCTACTGTATCCACAATGTGTCCACACTGTGTCCTACTGTATCCACACTGTATCCACACTGTATCTACACTGTATCCTACTGTATCCACACTGTATCCACACTGTATCCACACTGTATCCCACTGTATCCACACTGTATCCCACTGTATCTACACTGTATCCACACTGTATCCCTACTGTATCCACACTGTATCCCCACTGTATCCACACTGTATCTACACTGTATCCCACTGTATCTACACTGTATCCCCACTGTATCTACACTGTATCCCCACTGTATCCAACTGTATCCACACTGTATCCCACTGTATCCACACTGTATCCCACTGTATCTACACTGTATCCAGACTGTATCCACACTGTATCTCACTGTATCCACACTGTATCCCACTGTATCCACACTGTATCTACACTGTATCCACACTGTATTCGTAGTGTATCCACACTGTATCCCCACTGTATCCCACTGTATCCACACTGTATCCCACTGTATCTACACTGTATCCACACTGTATCCCCACTGTATTCAAACTGTATCCCACTGTACCCCACTGTATCCACACTGTATCTCACCGGTATCATACTGTATCCCACTGTATCCCACTGTATCCACACTGTATCCATACTGTATCTACACTGTATCCACACTGTATCCACACTGTATCACACTGT